>NW_028324313.1:3897500-4042500 GCF_058129835.1 Hydra viridissima | reverse complement strand
CGTCCATATTTGTTGAGTGAATATTCTTCCTATTTTTCTTTATCTTTTAACGCAACAAAAATTAACCAATAAAAGTTTTTTAAAAAATGCTCGAAATGAAAAAGAAAAACTAAACAAAACTTAAACTCTTCGCTCTCTCATACTTTTTATCATCCAACAAATACGTTTTATCATCCAACAAATACCTTTTATAATTGAACTTTTCCATATTTCTATTTTTTTAAATCGCTGCTACATCGTTGTTGAGAATGCCAATACTGTGTTCGGGATAATTTTTAGACACCAATGAAACTTCTTGAGGTTCTAAAAAGTTGTGAAAGAAAAAAATTGATCTTTTTTACATGTGATGGCTTTATTTTAGTTAATTATGTTATTTTCTTTTAACTATAATTTTTTTTACTACAATGTTAAAGAAAATAATTCAAGAATATTTTTCAACTTCATTGTTAAAGAATGTTAATTCAGAAAATTACCTTCAGCAGAAAAAGCTATAAAACACGCGATACTTAATAGGAACAGCTTCATCTCCTTTCTGCAAATTAAAAAAAGATTGTTGTAAAAAAAAAAAAAAAAAAAAAAAAATGCAGTCGTTTTCAAAAGATAAATGATAAATCAAAAGTAGTTAATAATTAACAAACTTCTATTTGTAACAAACAGAGAAATTTTGAATCTTATCTGAGAAAATTTCAGAAAATTTTAGAAAATTTATGTGTTTTGAAATAAAAGAAATTAAAACCCCGTTCACACAGGAGATTAAAATAAAAGTAGCTTGTTTTTTTATTTTACAAATAAATAGTAACATTTGGTTCTCCTTTTCAATTATTTTTTGGTTTACACGAAGAGAATATTTACACAAGAGAATATTTGATAATTGTTAAAGAAGTTGTTAAGAAATAAAATATTTCGTAAAAGTTTACGATTTTTCGGAATACTTCTATATGTTTTGTGCAGTAAATTATCAGCAAACTTTTTATTGTTTTTAAAATTTAATAAAACTCTTTACAGCCAATTATTCTATTTTTGTATTTTATGCCAACATTTTAAATATTTTAGAAACATTGAATTTTTTTAAAATTTAATACCAGAAAATCTAGGTTCGATTTAAGATTGGTGCGTTTTGCGTTTTTCAAATTGAACACACGATAATCGTGTTTGCAGTGATTGATTTTTTTTACTTCAATATGGAGCTCATTGAGATTAAAAAAGAGATCACTTGATCTTGATAAATAAAAAATAAAAAAAAAAAAAAAAAAAAGATAGGCATCGAAATTATCCCAGACATGTGCTTGTAACGTTTAAATTACAGAACTCTTTAAAGAATCTGCGATCTACAACAGTTTTCACAGATGTAAACAACTCATTGATTTGGTGACATTTCTTTAAATTTCGAAAAAAATAGTTAAACGATTAGTTAAAAGATTTATGAAAGTCGTAAAAAGTTGTAACTTTTTCAACTTTGAAATCCTTTAAAAGTTGTTAAAACTTAGTTAAAACAACTTTAAAAGCCGCAAAAAGTTGTAAATCAAATTTTTACGATTATGAAAATCGTATAAATTTGCGTTTGATATATTTAACGAATTTTAAAAACCTTCTGACTTTCACACGATTTTAAAACTGTAAAACATCGAATAAAGATGGCACAAGAGCCATCGTTCGGTGATTTGGTAGTATTTTCTAATGGAGTACAGGGGATATAAGACCTATGATGTGTGAAAAATCTGTAAGAAGGACTTAAAGATGTCTTCTGGATCAACATCGACCACGAGTGGTCACCTGTGGTCTAACCACAAGGATGAGTACATCATAATGTATCAGAATCAAAAGACAAGAGATGAGGCAGAAGATGCCAAGGAGGACAAAGTTGATAAGGGAGAAGTTTAAATGGAAGCTGGAATGATTATTAAATAAATGCTAGTAGCTATAGTATAGGTTTAATCACCGCCCTCACAATAGGAAGCTTCTCATTGATTGAGATTTTTTCCAAATCAGAGGGATATGGTACGAGTATAATAGTACTAGCACAACCACATGCTAGTTATCACTTATCACTTTCACTTCACTTTAAAATATAGCTTAGAGAACTTGAAATTGGAGTCATTGAATTTAAAACCTGAACGAAGTCACGCGACGTTCGTTTGTTTGCTTTTCGTATGCATTCGTTTCGTTTACAGAAAAAATTTTGAAGACAGTTATATTTTTGGAAGTGAATTTGAAAGCCGTTAGAAACTTGAAATAACACGTCATTTTCGAATTTATACAACTTTTTACGATTTTGAAAACCGCGAAAAAACATTTTATTCGAACTAATACGATTTTGAAAACTGTGAAATTAAATTTTATACAACTTTTAACAATTATGAAATAAGTTCACACAACTTTTAGCGACGTCGAAGCTTCGTCTTTGACTTCAAAACTCGTTGACTTCGATTGTTTTATCTCAACAAGCCATCTTTTCATGTGGTTTCAAAACATAGCCAATTTTCATGAGCGAAAATATTGTACTCCGATGTTTACGCGAAAGAATGTTTAAAAAAGCGACTTATGCCCATGATCTGAAAACATGATTATCCACCCGTCTTCTGACCTGATCTTGCATCTCTCCGTTACTCAACAAGTGTTATTGAATGATATCCATACAACGGCGTTGATTTTATCATAAAAAGTATGAATCGAGCAACTGTGCATCAACATCGTCTTATTGAAAAATTTTGGGCAAGCACGAAACGTGCGGTGCGTTAGAAGAGCAAAACCTGTGGCAGATATCAATTAATTCTGTTGAATTTAGGGTGTGGCTTCACTAAATTTAACGAGAACTGTCGTTCAAAAGCTCATGCAAGGTATCCGCACTTTTTTGAGAAAATACTGTGATTAGCTCGAAGATGTTTTCTTAAAGCTTTACTATATTTAGAGATAATTTGGCTTAAAAAAAAACAAAAAGAAAATCGATTATATGGATGTAGAAATATTTTAAAAAAATCACAGGTCACTATCATTCCAGATAGTCATTAGAATATTACTTTATCTACAATAATGGTCTAATTTTTGTCGAGGTTGTATATATAGTAATTAATTAGAAAAATTTTAACGTTACCACACCTAAATTTTTTTTTAGATCTTATGACCCGAGAAAGCTCTTCGGGGGTATGATAGGGTAGACCCAATGGAACATTAATTTCGCCAAAATTTAATCTTAAAGAAGGTGAATTTGAATTCAAAAATTATCGTTTTTTAATTATGGTAACAAGCACAAATGAGAGCTGTAATTTGCATTTTTTATACGATCATATCGAGCATCATTTTTCAAGTATATATTTTTAGAGTAAACAAATATATTCAAATAAATGAACAAATTATGATTTTATATCATTATTTGCAACATCTAAAATGTTGAAAATGTTATAAGTTTGGGTTTTCACTACATCACTACTTAAAAATTAAGGTACTAGTGAAAATAAAATCTGATGAAACATATTCAACTTATTTGTGAAAAGTGGAATATAACTCTACATAGCTCTATATAACTCTACAGGAAGTAAAAATCAAAATGAGGGCATTTCATCTGATTTCTCTCTCAACAGATATTTATCAAAACAGTAGCACAACAGAACACCACTACAAAGTGAAAATATTCATTACCATTATTAGCTAAATTCTGCCTTGCCTTCAGTGTCAATTCAACTTAAAGACAACTGCACACTCAAGTGTACTAAGGCGGGAAACCATTTTTTTCTAAAAAAAAAAAAAAGCCGACAGCTTTAGTTAAATTCGATTGGTTGTTTCGTTAATAACTTATGCATACCGCGGTAGGCTTTGGTACCGAGAACTTTATAATTTAAGATTTTGCAAACCGTATTTGGCGTCAATAATTTCTTTTGTATATATAAACAATTTTTAAAAAACAGTTCTGTTGCGAATGACGCGTAAGATAATGTATATAATAAATTTACCGAAAACTACAGCCGAGAATATTGAGGAAATATAACCGAGTAAAATACAACCGAGACTCATTTTTATTAGATTTGTCTTTGGCGCAACCGAACCATAATTTATTTATGAATTTTTATTACTTTTTTGTGAATACGATTGCAAAATGTTCACATAAAGTACGTGACAAACCTTTTCACTTTAGCGTTTGTTATAAAAAAAAGCAAAGTTTTCTTATTGCAAAACAGAAAAAATTGGGTTTTTTTTTAATTTGTGAGTTGTATGGTAACTTGAAAGACTTTGTCACGATGTGGTTATATGTATCAAAGCTCAACCGATTTTCTGAAGTTTAATTTAGGCAAAAATGGGCCCTAGCCTTTGTGCGCGAACATGTTTTGCAGAAAATATTGGCTTTATTCTAACCCCAACTCTGTCCTGGAGGTTGCTTATAAAACATATATTTTAATTTCATCAAAAAGTGCATTGAAAAACCTTTCCAACGATACCAAATATGTAGCTTTTTTTTTTGGCTTTTGAACGAAATATCAACTAAAGCATAAATGCAGTTTTCGCTGAAAAAAACCTTGTTTCCCGCCTTAGTACACTTGAGCACTATTTGGGTTCCTATGGCAATCACTTTTGTGAAAAATACTCCAAACGCATTTCAATAGAATTACTTGAGGAATTAATCTTTCTGAAACGGATATACTTCAAAAACTTCAAATTAGCATGCAAGCCTCATTATTTGTTTCAGGAGATGTTTGAATTTGGATTCCTATCAATCTTCCCCAACGTCTATGTTAAATTGCGCATATTTCTTACTTTACCTGTATCTATAGCTACAGCTAAATGCTCTTTCAGTGTGTTAAAGAAGATAAAGAATTTTCACTGTACAACTATATCATAGGAGCGTTTGAATGGGCTGGCAATGTTCAATATAACCTCCAATCTTGTGCGCATATTTTTCATCAATCATTACCATATTTGCTGCAACAAATCCCAGAAAAGCGTTTCTGTAATTAAGATTGTCTGAACCATCATATTGGGCCGCGGTTTGTTATCTGTGTTATTCCTGTTGCAAAACTTGATGCAAATTAGTTGCAGGAGTATCTGTTAGAAGTTATAGCAACAATCAAACGTAGCAATGGTTGATCGGTGTCAGTTATCAGTGATAACTATATAAATATCTTAGAAATAATAAATACAAATATCTTAGAAATAATAAATAAAATGACACATACTGCTGTATTTTCAAATGTTCTGCAAAGTGTACTACTTTTATGCAATGCGTTTGATAGTAAGACTACAGCAGCATTTAAATTGAAAACAGTTTAACAAATTTCAACCTGGTAAAATAAAATTTGTCAAGTTTATAACAAGTTTGTTCAAAATGATAAATGTCAAGAACAAATACAGTTACATTAAGCTTCGAGATGGCAGGTGTGAACTCAGAAAAATTGGTTGCAACATTTTCAAATGCACCTGTAGGGACTAGAAAAAGATGTCCTAGTTGCAACTACCAAATTCAAAATTACTGCAGCAACTGAACTTCTCGCTGACCAACACTTCAGCTATATATATATATATATATATATATATATATATATATATATATATATATATATATATATATATATATATATATATGTATATGTAAATATATACCTAATTAGTTCAATCTTTCCATTTCAATTGTAGACTGTGTAATAGATATCTAGTGGATGATTTAAACCTGTGGAGAAAAAATTTGATTTTCCCAAATATATTACATACACATGCTGATTATTTTAATGTTAAATGTTTGTTGAATTGTAGTCTGATTGCAGCTTGCTTATGTAAAGTTAACGTTAATATTCAATTTTACAAAATGATTTTAAAAAAATTTTAAGCTCTTTTTAATTAGTTTCCAACTGAAGGTCAGCTTTGACCAACGTTAGAGACCCTTTACATTAGGGCTGACGGCGACCAACTGACGGGTCCGAGAACTTGGCTCTATCAATATTATCAGTTTTCTTGCTATAAATTTGTGAAAAGTGGTCCGTTTACTAACAAATTTTTAACGTAATATCATAGCTGCCATAAACCAAGTTAACAAACATTGACAATCTTATTACTCTAGCTTGTCTAAATATGGTTTTATTAAACGTCTCACTCTCAACTATATATCATATACCTAGTTGATTGCAGTTATGCTGTTCGTTACAACTTTTCTCTGCGTCTCAAACAACTAAGTTTTTGCTCTTTGTCGCTTTGGTGAATAACCTGAGCTTTAAGAAGAACGTTTACAACGGCAGGCTATGATATTATTGTAGCATATTCACGATAAGCAGTTTTCAGTGGTTTCGGTTTGCTGATGATGAACGGCACTATAAACGAAGTAGACCGTTGACAACTTTGCCACTGAAAAGCCTTCTTTGTTCTACAGCTGAGCGAATTCACTCTATGCAGTAAGTTTTTCCATATCATCAGAATTCACGTAGCATGAATGTTTGTCATGCTTACGTGTTAAGTAGCCTGCTACAAAAAAGATTTTATGTTTTAGACATCAGATTCACAGTATCACCTGTTGTTACATCACTGTTTATCTGGGAGTTGCTGTACATTTACCACGTGTAGATTTGGATTGTCCTTGGGAATGATATTAATTTTCATTAATGGAGTTGTTGTACCTTGACAGCAGCTAAAACATCACTAATGTCAATCTAAAAGTTACCAACAAAGCGCTGTCGGGTTAGCTTAAAGTTTTTCTTCACTGGATCTTGTAAAAAAACAACTGGAAGAACGTAGCTGAAGTGTTGGTCAGCGAGAAGTTCAGTTGCTGCAGTAATTTTGAATTTGGTAGTTGCAACTAGGACATCTTTTTCTAGTCCCTACAGGTGCATTTGAAAATGTTGCAACCAATTTTTCTGAGTTCACACCTGCCATCTCGAAGCTTAATGTAACTGTATTTGTTCTTGACATTTATCATTTTGAACAAACTTGTTATAAACTTGACAAATTTTATTTTACCAGGTTGAAATTTGTTAAACTGTTTTCAATTTAAATGCTGCTGTAGTCTTACTATCAAACGCATTGCATAAAAGTAGTACACTTTGCAGAACATTTGAAAATACAGCAGTATGTGTCATTTTATTTATTATTTCTAAGATATTTGTATTTATTATTTCTAAGATATTTATATAGTTATCACTGATAACTGACACCGATCAACCATTGCTACGTTTGATTGTTGCTATAACTTCTAACAGATACTCCTGCAACTAATTTGCATCAAGTTTTGCAACAGGAATAACACAGATAACAAACCGCGGCCCAATATGATGGTTCAGACAATCTTAATTAAAAAACTATATATATATAGTTATATATATATAACTATATATATATAGTTATATATATATATATAACTATATATATATAGTTTTTTATTGATTTATTAGCTTAATTTACTTCATGAATATAAACACTACATAATGCATGTAGTTAAGTTTGATGGTTATTCACAAGAACTATCCAAAAAGTTTTATTATTTTTAGATGAAAATCCATTACAAAAATTTGAATCTTATTTACAGGGTCTGTGGATATTTGGTTGGAAAAAAAATCATATTGGAATAAACCAAAAAAGTAACATTGAAATATGTATTCCATGTCATGTTGTCAGATTTAGAGAATGTACACTTATCTAAAAATTTTCAAGACGTTATGATACCATAAATAATATGATCAAAAGAATGAAATCAACAACACTTCTTTTAAATATCAACTGGAAAACTCATTGTAATGAATGCTATTGTTGTCAGCAGTTAGAAAAACTCAGTAAAAGTTTAAATGTTTTAAATAAAAAGCTTATTGGTTGCCCTGGTATTGGTAAAAAAGTGTGGTCATCTTCCATGATTGCTACCATTAAAAAAATCATTGTGACAGCACATGACTTGGAAATAGATATTGAAGAACTAAAAAAAGAAATCAATCCTCATTTACAGCTTTATCAGTGTAATTTTTATGGTAAAATACCAAAACAACCAGCAACTCTAAAAAAATGTGAACACTTATTTTGTTTTTTCTGTCTTGTGGAAAATATAAAGGTTAACCAACTCAATGAAACATTATGTCCAAAATATAAACAGCTTATTTTACCTGAAGATTTGATTTCCAGTATTAAAACAAATTCTCTTTTAATTATGTTGACTGTTGCATGTATATGTAAAAAAAAGTTTAATTCAATCAAAGAATATGATGTAGATATTAATCATAAGTGCATCTGCCTTGATAAATCATTAATATTACCACAATCAGCCCCATCGTTATCATCATCAATATTCTCATTTGCATCTAATTTGGTTTCATCATCATCATCATCATCATCATCATCATCATCATCATCATCATCATCATCATCATCATCATCATCATCATCATCATCATCATCATCATCATCATCATCATCATCATCATCATCATCATCATCATCATCATCATCATCATCATCATCATCATCATCATCATCATCATCATCATCATCATCATCATCATCATCATCATCATCATCATCATCATCATCATCATCATCATCATCATCATCATCATCATCATCATCATCATCATCATCATCATCATCATCATCATCATCATCATCATCATCATCATCATCATCATCATCATCATCATCATCATCATCATCATCATCATCATCATCATCATCATCATCATCATCATCATCATCATCATCATCATCATCATCATCATCATCATCATCATCATCATCATCATCATCATCATCATCATCATCATCATCATCATCATCATCATCATCATCATCATCATCATCATCATCATCATCATCATCATCATCATCATCATCATCATCATCATCTTCATCATCATTTATTCAACAACAACATTTCTAATTTTAACTAAGGCTTTTAATAAGCATTTATTGTCAATAATACAGCTGTATTATCTAATTAGATGTAGTTATATTCTCAATAACTGTCTCTACATTACCAAACTAGAAACCAAGATTGCTGTGGCAAAGGCATAACTGACGAGGGAAACACACCCACATAGCCTTGTCAAAACCAATTCATGAAAAAAAAGTTTTTTGTTGCAGTTTGATATTATTTATCTTCTCATTGCTATTAATGTTAGTATATATTTTGATGAATTGGTAATTAGTTTGCTTAAGCAGAGGCTTAAACAAACCAATAGTAGGAAACTCCTTACTCTTCCAGGTTTTTTTGCGATCTGCCCTTCCTTTTGCTTCATATTCATGAACAACTTCTATGTATTGATGCAATGTTTCATCAGCTGTTTGGCAACTTTTCACCGGTCCACTCATATATATATATATATATATATATATATATATATATATATATATATATATATATATATATATATATATAATGGGTAATAGATAAAATTTTGGCTTATATTTCTTGTGTTAAAAGATTTGTATTATTATTTATATATATAAACATGATAAAACTCGTTTTATCATGTTTATATATACAAATATATTTTGGAAATAATTGAAAAACATTTTTGTATTTTAAAAATATAATGAAAGTTCTGGTATCATGTCAAACAATAAAAAAAAAAAAAAAAAAGGCTAATCACATAATTCAGTGAAAAATGTTGAACCACTCTGTTTAGAGCACATTTTTATTCTAATTTGACCAAAATTGTAACTCAAGCTAATTTTAAAAAAATTTAATCTTTAAAATTGATCAGTAAAAAGTTGCCAAACAGCTGAAAACATTGCATCAATATATGTCCTTGATCCTAAAATAGCACACAAATTTTTATTGTAATAACAAAGAATAAAGAGACCAATTATGAATACAAAACAAAAGTAAATAAACCTGTAAGAGTAAGGAGTGAGAAGAGAAGTAATTAAAATTAAAAAAAACACCTGAAAAACTAAACAAATCTTGCTATTGGTTTGCCTAAGCAAACAAATAGCAATCAAACCCAATTCAGAAGGTAAAAAATATCAAAATGTAAAAAAAAAAATATATGTATGTATATATCTATGTAATGTATGTATTTATGTGTGTGTGTGTGTGTATATATATATATATATATATATATATATATATATATATATATATATATATATATATATATATATATATATATATATATATATATATATATATACATATATATATATATATATATATATATCTGTGTTTGTATGTTTATTTACAAGAAGAAAAAATTGAGTGCTAAGATCTGATAAAAGTGTTAAATACTATAAAAACTCATCTGAATTTTAAAAAAGAAATTATTTAATTTCTACGCTCAGAAAATTAGATAATATGTTTTTAAAAGTGTAAACAAATCAGCATATTCAAGAATGTTAATTTACTTAGAAAAGCGTAACTTTAAACTTTTTGATACAATCTTTATCTTATTTGAATCATTTTCTTATGCAACTGAGATATGCTTATTATGATTTTAGTTTTAGAAAGAGTTTAAAATGTTGATTTATATGGAAAAACTTATAAATAATCAGTCAACTAAATAAAAAAATTCGTTGCTACGGACCGTAGCCATTATTAAAATTTTACTTTTTTAAAGTTACTACTGCGCTTGCGTATAATAACTTGTCACCTCTGAACGACCGTGATTGCATAAAGTAATAACGGATGATGATTCTATGGTGTGGCTATGTGCCACATTTAAACACAGCCACACTTTTCTTTAGTCACATTTTCCTTCCTTGCAAACTCGCACTTAAGTTTTTATCCATTATGGGAACTGGGAACTAATTCGAATATTCAGTTTTCTTACTTGCATTTTCCAATTCTTACCTTCCGCTGCAAAGCGCGCACGTCAAGTGGAAACATAAGTAGACTAATTCTAAACAAAGACATAAGAACAAATTTATGACACGGTGCAAGCGAACAAACATCGCATCTTGTTGTTCAAAACATTGGAGGTGAACGAATGACATCATTTTTATGTGAAGACATCGCAATATTTTTTATATGTTTTCTCTTTAATGTTATCAAACAGAAATTTATTTGCAAAAACTGGATAAAATAACATTTTTTTGGATGATCTGGATTCATATATATATTTATATATGGGATATAGATTTGTATATATTTATATATAGGATATACATTTGCATATGATATTAAGGGTTTGTATATCTTTCTGTTGATAAATAGGTTTTGAGCATTAAGCTTAATCAACACTTGAAGTTAATGATTTTTTGTCATTTTGCTACAACCTTACCCACTGCGTATTGTAGCGTTCAAATGAATATCGTTACGCCATCTTTGGTGAGTACGCCTAATATCCAATACTATTCAATTTAATCAGAAATTTTTTTTTGTTTTAAAAGATGCATTGAAATGTCAGCGAAAAACGTTAAAACGTCAATTAAATATGTTTTTCTGTTGGTAAATATTATCAATAGAAAATGTAAAACAAACTTTTGCGGTTTACACTGTCGCTTACAACTTATGCTCTGTCATGGTACTTCATCCCCAGTACATAATATCACTCCACATTTTTATAAAATGCGATTTTTCTAATAAGACTAAGTTTGAGATTGGTAATATTTACGTGTAATGTTACGAATGTTTTAAATTTTTTTAAAAAAATTTTAGGTTTAACGTTCGTTGGGTAGCATGGTTAGAACAAAATTTTTCTAAAACGACGGTATCTATTGAACTTTTAAACCACAAGCTATTAAAGTATTAGCAATTAAGAAATTTATATGACGTCATTGTAACTGACTTTTAGTATTCCATTTTGAATAAGTGGTAAAAGAAGATAATTATGGAGAAAAAGAAAAAAACATGTGATTTAACTCTGGTTTGTATGTTAGCAATGTCAACTTGTGGATTACTTTACGGATTAATTTCAGCTCGCTATTGGGCTGGACAGTACCAGATTTTTGAGGCAAGATTAAAGCAACTAGAAAGTTGTTGCAAAAACATAAAACAAAAGAGCTTCCCTGGGGATTTTTCTAATAATTCAGATGACGTTAACTTTGACTTTGCTGTGCTCAAAAAAAAACTAGTGAAAGTGGAAGACAAATTTCTTTACAATGAGACTTACAAGAAAAGGTATCGCAGAAAAAGTCAGTCATATGAAGAAATAAAAAGCGAAAACCAACTTAACCTTCAATCACAATTGATCTCTGTTTGCGACAGGTAACTATGATGATTGATGATGATAATGAATGATAATGAATGATGATGAATGATGATGATACTGATGATAATAATGATGATGAATGATGATGGTAATGATGGTAATGATGATGATGATGATGATGATGATGATGATGATGATGATGATGATGATGATGATGATGATATGATGATGATGATGATGATGATGATGATGATGATGATGATGATGATGATGATGATGATGATGATGATGATGATGATGATGATGATGATGATGATGATGATGATGATGATGATGATGATGATGATGATGATGATGATGATGAGGATTAGTTTTCTTATAATTTGAATTTCAAATATTTTATTACAGTCTAAGAATATTGCTTAAATGTTCCGTGAGTAATGTGACCAGTGAAGAAATAATCGGAACACCACTAAATATTATAAAATCACAAGTAATTGACGAAACTTCTAATAAAAACTCACCAGGACCTAAAGGAGAAAAAGGAGAACCTGGGAAAGACGGTAAGTTTTTTAAAGAATTTATCTAATTTATTTAATACATCTAAGTACAATAAAGATATAAGAACCACACATGCTGCAGACACACATCCAACTACAGAAAAGATACATATCCAGCTGCAACTAACGCACCGCTGGTTACTAGTGCGTTAACTACAGTTCGTGGAAAAGTGCGAGACAGCCGAAACACCAGGTGAACACCCATGTAGAGTTGTATGATAAAAAAAAAAGAAAAAAAAAAGCACCAATTAAAGTTTAAAAGTGTTTTCTCAATCGCAAGATCAGAAATTCGATCAGAAATTCAATTTGAACTTTACTGATAAAATGGTAATTAGTTTAATTTTTAAGCTACGTAATAATTCTGTAATTATTTTATGATTTTACAAACAAGCCAAGACCAGGAACAAACGCTAATCAAAAGATAACTGTTAAAACCTGTTTTAGAGAACCCTGGCTAAGAGATCAAACCAAAAAATCTAAACAACTTTGAAGAAAAAATCTATTTTCGATACTAGAATAACACTTGATTAAAGAAACATCTGCGGACACAAAGAAAAATAGTTTGAGAAAATCTCGCGAATTTTTTTTGAGATTTTTGAAGAGAAAATCAAAAAAAGGATTTTCTCGGAATTTTTTTTCTGAGAGAAATCTATTAAAAGATTTTAAGTTAAGAAACTTTATAATATATGTAGAAACTTTCGCCTTGAGTTCCAAAGGTGGAAGAGAATGTTTTCTTAATGATGTTTGATTGCGTATTTTCATCTGTGAATATTTAAAGAATATACTTAAGTTTAATATTTGAAAATATTTAATTAAGTATAAGTAAGTATAGAATAATCAGTGGTAAGTATTATTATTTTATGTATATTTAGTTTTAGAAATTATTATTGTCACTCTATGGTTTTAATCTTTTATTAAAATAACTCTTTGCCCTCACAATTGATTTAATTATTTGGCGCCAATAGTTAAGCGCCAATCACAACTGATTTAATTATTTTGGCGCTTTATTACTTGTTAGATACTAAAAGAATTTGTTTTTAATTTTAATATTTAACATTTTTTAACTTTTAGATTTAAATGGTACTTTAATCAAGTTTAAGATTTTTGCATAATAAAACTAAGTTTTAAGATAATTTCACTTGATATCTAAAAACTCATCCACGATACATTTTTGCCATTAACGAGAACAAAGCCTTTTATTACAAAAAGAATTCATTTACAACTTTATCTTAATTTAGTTTTAACAAAAACTCCTTCTCTTTTTATTTAATGAGTTTGAATAATAATACTCTATGATGATAATCTACTCCAGAAGAGTACTATTGACGATCAATACTCTTCTGGAGCATTTAATTATGCTCTATTTCAAAAGATCCACACTTTTCGTAGGTGTCAATGGCTTACCAGGTACATCATGGATAGAAGGACCTCGAGGAAGACCTAGTGATACAAGTTTAAAAGGCGATCCTGGAAACTACGATTACAAATATTCACAAAAAGAATACAGTAAAGCAGAACAAAAAAAAGAGTTTGGATTGGTTTACACAATATGGGGTTCAGCGGCTTGTCCTGATACAAGCAATTTAATTTATTCCGGTAAACCAGCTTCATTTCAAATTATTGTTTAATTAATTTTTTAACAACTCACTGCTTGTAACAAAACAAATTGATGAAGCCAGTGTTAATGCCTTACAAATTTTCTTGATTTCCACAAAACTTAATAATAAACATTCTTTGTAATTTTTAAAGTTCAATAAAATGATATTTTTTATTCAAAGGAATATTTTTTAATAGGACAAATTTCAATGAGTAAGCTTGCTCAGATGGATGGTACAACATCGGGTTCAAATGCTGTTTGTCTTCCTATATCTGATCGTTATTCTTCTAAATATACCAACATAAGAACGAAGAGAAGTGTTTTTCGTGAGAACATAACTCACAGTAACTATGATGCAAGTAGCATATCAAACAAAAAATTTTTGAAATCAACCGACCAAACTCGAGTTAGTGGGAAGAATGTAAGTAATGAAACAAACATTGGGGTTCATTCAAACGCAACCCCTATTTTGAGGGAAAAGATAACAAATGTTTTGTTTAATCAAGTAAATTTGAAAGATCTTTCAAAAAGTGCATCATATTCTCAAGTGAATAAATCTAGTAACTCAAAAAACCTATCATCAAATTTAATAAAGATAAGAAATGATTCAAAAGAGGCATTTTGGAATCTAATTACTTTTACTAATCAAACAATTATAAACTTTAACATAAATAATAAATCAAACCACAAAAGTTCCGAATTTCCAGACACTAAATTAGAAGAACAAACAACAAACATCACATCATCAAGCATCATCAATCATCAAGATCACAAGATACAGGAACAAAAAAAGATCAGTGTTATCTACAAAAACACAACTCAAAATAAACACATTAATAAAGTAAATATTAGCCAAAATAATAAACTAGAAAATTTTAAATATGCTTCTAGTATTATAACCGTTAGCCATGACAACAAGAAGCTGAAAGGTAGTATACAAAATGGTAATGCAACAGCCGTTCATGGTAGGAAGTTATATGAAAAAAAGTCTAGTTCAAATAATTTTAGCATCACTGTTAGTCGTGAAAAAGAAAAAATAGAAGAACGTAAGCATAATCTTAGCAAGGTAGCTGCGAGTCAAGTTAGCGAGAAACTAAGCAATCAAAATTACAATATTAGCAACATTACCGTCAGCCGTGAAAGTGCAAAATTACAAGAACAGCAGCACAATCTTATCAAGATAAATATCAGTCAAGATAGCGAGAATCTAAGCGCTCAAAGCTTCAATATTAGCAACGTTACCGTCAGCCGTGAAAGTGCAAAATTACAAGAACAGAAGCACAATCTTATCAAGATAAATATCAGTCAAGATAGCGAGAACCTAAGCGCTCAAAGCTTCAATATTAGCAACGTTACCGTCAACCATGAAAGTGCAAATTTACAAGAACAGAAGCACAATGTTAGCAAGGTAAATGTCAGTGAAGATAGCAAGAATCTAAACGATCAAAGCTACAATATTAGCAACGCTACCGTCAGCCATAAAAGCGAAAAACAAGAGGAAAAAAAGTACAATATTAGCGAGGTAAATATCAGCCAAGAAACCGAGCAGCTAAGCAATCAAATCTACAATGGTAGTAATATAACCGTTAATCATGAAAAAATCCCGCAAAATAATCAAAAATACAATTTTAGTAAAGTAACTTCTACTAACGAGAGTAAGAAGGTGAGTGATCAAAAAGACCAAATAAATAACGTAAGCAACAGTCAGGAACTCAAGAATTTCAGCCAAGAAATTCTGCCAGAACTTGATAAGTATAGAGAAAGTCAGACCAAAACACCCACTGGCCCAAAAACAAACGAGGTCTTAAAACCTACGAAGGAAACAAACGAGGTCTTAAAACCTACGGAGGAAGCTAAAAAATATTGGAAAAGTTCAGAAACAACCAATATGACGTCACGCCCCCAGCTTGAAGATTTAAAAAGTAATAACAAAGAAAACATGTTTTATAAAAATTCCAAAACCGCTGCTCAGGAAATTCCATCAAAAAACAACTATGCTATTGGGAACAAAGCTGATGGTGGTGTAAATGTTGAGATTTCATTAGATTACGCGAAATTAGTTGGTACAAGAAAATATGTTGCTTGCGCTTTGTGCCAAGCGCCTGGAAAATCAGTCCAAATTATGATACCTACTGCTTCTGAATGTCCTCCAGAATGGAATGTCGAATACCTGGGTTACTTAATGAACTACCACCATGGAACAAGGCATTCTCAGATAATGTGTGTGAATGAACAAGCATTAGGTATTTCACCAGAATCTGAGCACGAAGCACAGAAAATTATTTCTTCCTACTTATCACACGTAAAAATTGATTGCGAAACTCATCCATGCAATGACAATTTGCTTAATGAGAAATTAAAATGTGTGGTCTGCTCTAAGTAATATCTGTCGTTCGTTATTTTGTTTTAGAAAATAAAGCTGAAGCTAATAAGTTATAAATAATGATCAAGTTTCACGTCACGAACGAATCAGCGAGTTATGTACATATAAAGCTAAAGGTCTAACAACATTCTAATATAATATAGTATTATATAGTATGATATAATATGATATAATTTAGTGTAACATGTAATGTAATGTAATATAACTGAGTATGTTACAATATGATATAATAATATAACATAGCAGAGTATGATATAATATGATCTAATACAATACAATATAAATATAATATAAATAGTATAAAATAATATAATGTAGCATTGCAAAACAAGATTGCTCAACGTAATATAACAACATAATACTGCAAAAAGTTTATATAATCTGTTCACCTGAAGTTTTTTCATACTACCAGTTTACCTTACCTGAGGTTTGTTCAAATCATTCGTTCATATCATTCAGGTCTCTTAGTTTTCTTATTTTTAGAAGATATCATTTTATACAAAAAAAAATCATCAATATAAAGGCTAAGTTCTTTTCCCAGATTAAAATTTACTGATTTTAATATTTGATGCCATTTCTAGCGTTTGGTCCAGGAACAATTGCTTTTAAAAAATAGCAGCCTTATTTCAATTTTGTCTAAATGCTTTCAGGCCCTCGACGCATGCGCAGGAAATCATGGGTTTTTGTGCAAAAACTTATTAACAGCATCATTTAATTTTAACAACTAAATTTAGGTTGTCAACTTTTAGATGTACCAGATTAAAATGATTCCCAGCTTTTAAACGCTTTAATAACAAAAACTACTTTTTATCTTTTAATAAAAATGAATACTGTACCTTTATTTTGTTTGAGTTTCCAGCAGAAAAACTAGCAGGTGATTTTTTATTAGACCTTTTTAGTTATAAAACAATAAATAAGTTCTTAATGAGGGATTTACTTCAACACATCAATAAAACAAACCGGTTTCTGTATGCGTACATTTTGGATTGTTTGATTTGTGCTTTTGACTTTCAATAATAAACAAACTTTCTTTATGTAAAATTTTGCCTTATGATGCTTTTTATAAACTATCAAAATGGTTAGTTTCACTCTTTGTCAAATTTGAATGCGTATTTTTCGCAAGGCATATTTTCGTAAGAATAAATTATAAAGCCTGCGCCAAGTCTTTTTCTGTCTAGGTTTACTGTACTTAACAACGCTGCTTGTTGAATAATTTCTAACTTTTTCGAAATGAATAGTTTCTAACATTTCGCCAAAATGTTAAAATGATGAAAGAGTAACAAGAGCACATTTCTCTTGCTTTCTCTTGTTTTCTGTTGTTCCTCTGTTCCAAGTATGACCTCTGCTCCAAGTATGACCTCTGTTCCAAGTATGACCTCTGTTCCAAGTATGACCTCTGTTCCAAGTAAGCGACTATTTAATGCTATGGTACCATTGTTAGGCCATCAAGAGAAAGTTTAAATCCGTCCACAACATCAATGGTTGTCTATTATGAGCAATAAATGAGCAATAAATGAGATACCATGGACGAGTTTAGGTTTTAAACTTCAATTTTAAGTTTTTAGAGGATTGAAGAGCAGTTCGAACAAATTCCCGTCCTTTAACTTGCTGCAGGATTCTTTTTTTTGCCAGGCGAAAAATCTGAATAAACGTTGCCTTCATTTTTTTATTTAGCAAAAGTTAGAGTAATTCCCGTCTGAAAACTCCTCTTAATACTAAATACAGATGCAAGGTTACTGTATACAAAACCATAAACAAGATAAAAATTCAGATTAAAAAATGTTATATATAAAAAAAAGCCATCGCATCAAAGATAAGCGAACTGCAACTCTTAGAATAGATTTATTGAGATTTTTACAGTTCTCAGCAATTTTGTATGTCAAAAATCAAATGAACCTAATGAAACATTTGTTCTTTCTTTGAATTAAATTGTTTAGTTTTAAAGGTATTGACATTATTAACTGTGTTGATCAGTGAAATTTGTCAACAGTAAAGCATTTCTCATCAGAAAATAACTTTCACACTTTCTTTTACATCTCTGAAATTCTCATTTGGTATTGGAGGACAGTCTCTCTTTTTGTTTCATAACTCATTTTTATGCCATTTTATAAATAAGATAACGTAAGTCGTTTTTAACAACTTTGAATGTAGATAGACCAAATAACAGATGATGAAATTTTCTGCTGATTCTAAAAAGGTTAAGCGGAAAAAAACCGGCTACTTGATAAACCTGGTAAACACGTGCCTGGAAGTAAGTACCAGGATTAAAAGAAAACCGTCATTGTGCACTGTGGAAATTGCTTTTGACATTTACGTTTTGTGACGTTTACTTAAGCCAGAATGCAGTAAAAATATTGTTGTAAAAAAGGGTTCTATAAAAAGATTATCATATTGTTTATATTTCATAACTGTATGCTGAAAGTTTGGTAAGTTTATGACAACTGTAGCAGCCTGCATATCTAAAAACGTGCATTTTGATTTTTGCTCTAAAAAGTCATATTTTCCCCACATTTTGAACTCAAACATCTTTACACCATATTTTTTCGAAATCTAGCAGCCTTAAAAGTTAAGTTTGGGTTTCTTGTAACATCGTGATTTTGTTAACATACAAATGGTATTTTTTTGTTTGTCAAATAATTGTCTAACAATCCAATACGTATTTATCATAAGTAAAGACGTTTTGTAAACTGTTAGTTATTATTAATAGTACTACTTCTTTTACTATAGTTCTAAAGAGACAAATTATTGTAAAAATGTTGTTTAACGTAAAGTTTACAATATATTTTTTACTCAAAATGAAGCTCGATTGCAATACTTTAAAGACATGGCTTAAAAACATTCTTCAGAGCCAACACCTTTGTGACTTTCCAGTTACCTAATCAAATGTACTTCTCTATACGAAAGTTGACTCAGAGATGAGTTATTTTGAAATTGCTTTAAGTTGACTACCTGAGCAGCAGTCGTTGGGAATGGGAATCCACACTTTTTATCTCTGTATTCGTAGTCTGGAATGTCTGTTGATTAAGACTGGGATGTAGTGATCCTGGATTTTTTTGTGTGCAAACATGGATGAGAAGAAAGAGTTACTTGTAAACGGAAAAAAAAAAACTTAACGAAAAATCAAAGATGCGCTAAGTTTTTTGAAAAGTAGAGGCTCATCAAGTGATGAAATTACAGTAAGATGTTTATTTTACATCTTTATGAACGATTCTGAATTATCCTTTGTCCTGCAAGTACCCAATAAATCTAGATAAGTTTGAAATATATTGTAAGGATGCCTTCATGACAAATATAACAAATTATGAATAGCATCACATGCTTGCAAGAGTTTACAAAATGATAGTACATTCACATCAGGCTGTAAGTGACAAATCTTAATTGGTATCTTGTTTGATGAAACTCAAGAAAGTAAAAACGCAGACGCGTTTTTAAAACTACAGGGAATGCAAAATATCAAGGAGGCCGACGAATGAAGATGCAACGAAAGGATTGCTCTGCTCCTCAGACATTCACTTTAACGATGAGAAATTTTGGATTAAACTAGAACTACCTGAAGATCAAACAACATTCTTAATACTGTTTTATCATATGCCGTGGAGACTATTTTAAATGAATAGGTCTTTAAAGAAATAGGTAAGACACATCCAAAAATCATTCTGCTATGAATGTTTGGCGTATAATCTCTAGATGGTGCTGTTTTCGTCCGCCAAGGGGTCCACTAAAATTATGATTAGGATACCGCAGTGATGCATATAATAAACCAGGGTATAAGAAGTATTCATTGAAAGTTCTAAGGTCGTAACTTTAAAAAAGACAGAGATGAATTGTGCCAAAAATGTAATATTCCGGTGTAGCGTTTTTAATTTACTGCCGTTAAAATTTTACTGCGCAGCAAAATTCCAACGTAAAAATTTTACTGCGCAGTAAAATTTCAACGTTGGAATTTTACTGCTATCGTTATTTTTTTACTGACTTTTTTAATATACAGTTTCTGGCGTTTATTTTTTTGGCGTTTTCAAGATGTACAAAAATATTAACTTTCATGATATGAGGAAATACTTGAATGACAAAAAGTTTCCTGAAGGTGTAAATGAGAGAGGAAAAAAGGCAAACTTTAAAAGGCAATGTAAAAACTTTGCAATTATAGACAACAAATTGATGTATTGCAAAAAAAATAAGGGAAAATGCATAACTTTACATAAAAAAGTGAATCAAAATCTGGCCTGGAAAGTAAACTATCATTTAATGTATGCATTAAGTTATAAAAGTTTCATTAAAAGAAAAATTGAAGTGCCCTTAGTTTTATAAAACATGTATATTTTTACCCGCCCCTCCCAAAAACTTTAACATCTCTTCTTTTCTTGATGACAGTAAAAAAATAACGAGCGCAGTAAATTTTTAACGCTATAATTTTACTGCGCAGTAAATTTTTAACGTTAAAATTTTACTGCGCAGTAAATTTTTAACGTTAAAATTTTACTGCGCAGTAAATTTTTAACGTTAAAATTTTACTGCGCAGTAAAATTATAGCGTTAAAAATTTACTGCGCAGTAAAATTTCAACGGAGTAAAATATTAACATGACACCGGACAACTGTGTACCGAAGAAAGATGAAACAAACGCAAAATATCTCTACGAAGAAAAAAGCGAGCGGGCACACTCGCTTAAAAAGATATTCAGAATCTCATTCAAATCTCATTAAACCAATGAAAGCGCGATTATTCCTACATTAAATAATTTTACGTTTTATCCGTAAATAAATACAAATGCACTAAAATCGAGTTACACAGTTGTTCTCTCCAGTTCAATATGGTTTATCATTGTTTTCAGATTGTAAAAAGCAATATTATTAATCAATTAAACATATAGATCTAGAGTGTTTTCTCCACAGTTTTAAGTCATGCATTAAATAACTGTCATAATCTCTAAATATATTGTAAATAGTTTTAAACTCTCAAGGTATCAACTTCAAAACGATACTATGCTCATATTTGAAAACCACCGTGCATTATATTTTCGTGCAATCATTATTAACTTTACAAAGATCATTATATAATCTTTGGAAATACTAATGTTGCACCAAAAGCATTTATGTGTTTTTTTGTTTGTTATACATATTTGTATACTTAAAAGTGCCTTATGTGTCTTAATGTTTTCATAAAAAAATTTTCTTTTCAAGAATTTAGAGTTCACTTTTACACTTAAAGGCAAGAAACAACAATTAAACCAATAAAAACAGATGCTTAAGCAACTCACCAGCAGCTAATAAAGATAATGTTTTACAAGATATGCAAAGTTTAAAACAACAATGAAACTGTTGCTGTTTTTTGTTACTCTGTTTCTTTGTATACAAAGGTAATTTTTAGGTTTGTTTTCTGTATTTGTTTCTTATTAGACCGGAAATATTAGTATGTTATAGCTATTTTAATGTTCAACAAGAGTATTGAGTTGGTTATTTTTATTTAGCGGATGCTTACAAATTGTCTCTAATATTACTGGTGTTAGTGTTATTTCCAATGTACATACCAGCAGCCCTGTGTTTTCTCTAAAATATTCAAACCCATCCAAGAAGATTATTGAAGGAAATCTTGAATTTGCTATTTTTGAAAATAAAAGTTTGAAAATTATTCAAAACAGTTTAAGTTATAATTCTATGCAAAGATTTTTGGTACCCTTAAATGGAGACTTAACAGTGGTTTTATATACAGAGAAAGGCACTTTGGATGAAAAGACTTGTTATGGAATATGGGCAATATCTAACTCAAGTGTGGGTAAGCAATGTGCCTCTGATCTATGTGATTTGAATACATTTTTATCAACAAATCTACCTTGTACCGGTACAACTAAGTGGAAAATCAACAGCATAGGAGACTTTGATATCAATGTTAATTTGATGCAAAAAGAACTTAAACTAACAATAAGTGTATTCATCAATGTTGTCAATCGTCTTATACAAGAGGATTTCCCGCAATTTGCTTATCATGGGTTTGATGTTAATTTAAAGCCTAACCCCTTACCTGATCCTTGTGAAATAATTTACGACGTGAAAACTAAGGTTGAATTTTATTTGAAAGCTGATGATAAAATTGTTGATGCATCATTTTCAATTGGTACACAGTTAATGGAAATTAAAAACAAAGATAATCCATTTGTTTATTCTTTTGAAAATCAAGGTTCTTATGAGATAGAAATTTCAATTACAACAAATATCAAAGAAACTTTTGTATGGAAAAGAACTTTTTCAATAATTCAAGCTGTTTATAATGTATCTGTAAATGATATTCTAGGTGTCCAATTTTTAAAAAGTGATAGCCGTGTTACTTTTAGCTTGGTTAGTGCAAACAAGTGTTTACCAATACCTGAAAAATTAACTTGGTTTTTGAATAACCAAATGTTTGTTGCTAGTTTGAATAGAATTGAGTATATTCCTGAAATGGTTGGTAATGCCTATAAATTGCTCCGATTGGAAATAAAAGAGTTACCACTGTTTAGCTATGAAGTTAGTATATTTGACCCCATTACAAATTTCAATGTTGAAGTAGATAAATACTCAGTTTGTGTGGCAGAGAATATTACTGTTAAATTTAAAATTGATTATGGAACTGATGTTTTGTTCACATACAAGGTGTTACCAAACATTGAAATTAATGAAGTTAAATCTAACTCTCTTTTGTTATCATTTGAAAATGTTTCATTGGTTAATGTTGAGTTCAATGCTACAAATCCTGTATCGTCATCCAGCATTTATAAAACAATTAAAGTTGTTAGTAATTTTGTGGTGTTTTACCTTCCAGATTTTTATCCTATCAGTACTGGAAGATTTCATACTCTAGTAAAAAATATATCCTCATGTTATCAAGTTATTTATTATCAGTGGAGTATCCAGATAGCTTCAAACATTTTAAATCAAACATCATGGTTAGTGTTTGATTTTAATGCTGGAGCACATTTCAACTTTACTTTCAATAATGAAGGTTACTACAAAGTTGTCTTTACTGTAATGTATGGAAGCAATAATTCATCAAGTACAAGTGATTCGGGTTTTATAAATGTGTTTAATAAAATCAAATATAGCATGCCAGAAGAAATAAATGTTAATGTAAACAATGAGACTGTTATTCGTCCTATAGATTGGCAGGGATCAAAAATATTTTACTTTAGATGGTGGGAAAATGGGAAAAAAAGTGATTGGGAAGTGGAAAATAATGGCCAACCTCCATTTAAAGTAATTGCTTTCAAACTTGAAGGCAAAAACAATATCACATTGGAAGTCAAAAACAATGTATCACAAATATCATGCAGTTCAATTGTAATTGCACAATATTCAGCTAAGTTTACTTCTGTTGAACTTCTTCAATCTGTTGTTGAAATTAATACTAGTTTTTACATCACACTACATTTTAGCAACATTTCAATATTTCCATACATTGTGGCTATTAAAACATCTCTAGCTGAAGAGACTTTTAACATAACAAGCCAAAAAAGATTTATTTATGAAGGAAAGTCATCCATTGAAGATGTTTTTTTAGTAAACATTACCATCTCTGACAATGTAAATACTTTCATTAGACAAGCTACTTTTAATGTTATTAGAAAAATTCAGATTGTAAATGTTACAGTTAGTCAATACAATGTAATAATTGGAGAGATGTTATTCTTGGAGGTTTTTGTAGACAGTGTGATTCAATCTGTTGAATGGTTGTATAACACAAGTATTTTTAATCACACAAACAAAGCAAGTATCACTTTTTCTTCTTTAGGAATTCATATGATAAAAGTCATTGTGTATAACCAACTTTCTAATGACAGTAAAGTTTTGAATGTGTCTGTTTATCCCAATATAAATAAACTTGAAGTTAATGCTCCAATTTTGATGGCAACTGAGTTACAATACTTTGCCAATAGTTCAATAAGCCTTTCTTCACTTTCATATTCTTGGGCAGTCAATGGCACACAGAAAGGAAACTCCTGGAATCAAAACGTAAGTTTCAGTGAGCCTGGGTTTTATGTTATTGAACTAAATGTATCTTCTCCTATTCAATTTAAAAATGCTTCTAAATTAGTTGAAGTTATTAAATTGTCCAAAAATACAACCATAGTTACTTATTTACAACTGCCACTCTCAATTAAACGCCTTTTTGTTGCTTATAACTCTTCAATAAACTTAGTTATTCAAAATGTTAATAGAATTGCTTACTACTCATGGGAAATTGCTCCACAAGATGGAGCACAGGTTGAATTACTTGATCAGAATGCGAGAATAAACTTTGATTGTACTTCTGTGGATAAATCCTATGATATAGTTCTAGAAGTAAAGATATTTTCAGGTGATATTTTATACAATGCAGAAAAGTACACCTACCCAGTTACCGTTAGGAAACCAATTCAGAATATGATAACTAATCTTCCAGAAAATCTTGTTGCCAATAACACTTATATATTTAACATTTCTTGGGAAGGTTCTCAAAGTTTTATTAAAAAGAGTTTGCAAGTGCAAGGAATGAAAGAATTAAAAGTTTTTCACATTTCAAATAATTCAATAAATGCATCACTTACTACAGCAATAGAAAATCAAATAATAAACATGACATTTGAAGTATGTAATGAAATAAATTGTATAGAAGCTTCAGATTATGGGTTTCAGTTCAACTCACTAGCTGTTATATCTAGTGTTGAACCTTTCCCATCTCAAAAATATGTCTCTTCTAGTTCCAGTTTGAAGTTAGAAGTTCATAACAAAATGCCAATGTCAACATATGAATGGTATATTGGAGAAAACTTCATAGGAAATACATCAACTGTAGAAATAAAATCATTGCAAAATTATGCGCCAGGCAATTACACTGTTGTAGTTATTGTTTCAGGACCATTCATAATAAACGGGAAAATTAAGGAGATTTTTGTTATTACAATTTACTTAGAAAATTGTAAATTGCCTAAAGTTCAACAATATACAAAACGTCGTCAGCATACTCGATCATTGTGGTTTTACAGTGAAATAAACATTACTTCAGAATGTAACATCACTTATCAATGGGTATTTGAAGAAGCAAAACCTAACACTGATTGTTCACAAAGTATTACCAGAATTTTATATGTCCCAAATGGAATATCAGGATCTGTTATAAAAACAAATGCTGCTGCTCTTCAACTGCCTCCTAGGGCATTTTTAATCGGATACTATTGTGTAATTAATAGAATACAATTTGGAGAGAATGGTAGTTTAGATATTAGCTTTTTTTTAGAAGTTAAAGGATCAACACTTTTGCCAAAACTCTCTGGGGGCTCCTTTCGTGTTATAGGGAATGTTCATGATTTTGTAATTTCTGCAAGCAACTCCATAGACCCAGATATTTCATATCCAAATAAACCTAGGCTATTGTATAAATGGTCTTATATTGAATGTGATGAAGAATCAGAGACTTTTAAAATTGATCTTTCTAAATGGAACAAAAATACTTCAGTTGTCCACATTAAACCCTTTTGCTTGAATCCTTACCAGCATTATATTTTCAAAGTAGAAGTGAAACGAGAAGAGTTTGAAAATGAGCAGCCAGTTTTTGCATTACAACAGGTGTGTTTTTTGTTGTTGATATTTTCAAACAATTTGCTCTTGTTTAATTGATGAACCTGAAAAAAATTTTTTTTTCAAAGATATTTGGTACTGTTGTATTCTGTATTTTCAGAGCTCAAAATATTAAACTTTTATTTGATGAAAAAAATCTTAAATTCTTCCACAATTGTAAGTAATTTTGATTTCTTTCAGTAATGGTAAAAGTTGTGTTGTAGCAATTTTTGCCAGATTTTTGCAGCTTGGTAGTTTGGTCAAAGCTTTAAAAGCTTGCAGTATAAGAAGCCAAGATTCTTTTGATTTAAGCAATCAGTGGTTAGTTCAAAGTTTCATTTTTTAATCAGGATTTTGAGAATACAAACATTTACATAAAAAGATTGCTCTTCATGAGTAAAAATGTCAAAAAACTTTAACAAATGTGGCATGTCTTATTAGTTACTATGTGCATTCTTTCAACAATTTAATATGTAAATGGATATTTTATACCAAAGAAGTAGTACTAGTATCATTGAAATTTCTTCATAAAACATACAAATTAGAGCATTGTGTGAAAGATATAATCATTAAGAATAACTAGAATAAAAAGGTTAAGAAGTGATGTGGAGAATACTTATTTAGTTTTTACTCTCGTAAAACAAAAATATCCTCAAATTCTTCAAAATAAATCAGTCAAAAAATATTCAGTAGTAATTATTTATAAGGAAATGCTTTTTTTAAAAAAAGTCCTTTTACTCTCAAAAAACAAATATATCTTCAAATACTTCAAAATAAATTAGTACAAACAAATTTAACAACTCATAACAAAATGCTTTTTTTTAAAGAAAAAAAAAAGTTTTATACCTACAAAATTAACATGCAAATCAACAGACCATTGCAATTCAAATGTTGCCATAAAAGAAAGATAACTTTTGCTTTATTATACCTTTCTAATTCAAGTAACTTAAAACAAAAAAAAAACAAAACAACTAAAAAAACGCTATTGGTATTAAATTTAGTTGTATGTGATCAATGGCACAGTTCCAATGGCAAATATTGATTGTGTCACCTGCAACACTTACAAATCACTCAAATATGTCAAATACAAGCAGCTTAAGTTTTTTGCCTATTGCACAAACTGTGGATCTATTGAAGCAATATACAATTGGCAAATAGTTGGTATCAATGATAACAAATTGGTTACCCTTGATAACTATACACTGCTTACACCCTTAGATGCACCTGTTTTAATTTTAAAATCAGGAGTTCTGGATGGACTTCAATCATACAAAGTTGTTGTTAATATTTCTGTGAAAGGTATGTGTTACAATTTTTACCTTTTTTACCTTTTATAAAGATTTTTTTGAATTTCTTATCAAAATTTGTAGCTATAGCCTGTGAATCTTGTAATGTTTAGGTATGGATGAGGCTGGTTCTTCCTCTTTTTTAATTGAAAATAATCTAAGTCCCGAAAATGGATCTTGTATTGTTACACCTGATATTGGAATGTCATTTCTTACTGTGTTTGCTTTGAACTGCTCTAACTGGAAAGATGAAGACAATTTGAATCAACCATTTATTTATGAAGTAATTGCCAACATTGGAACAATTTCCACAACAATTTATCGTGGTATAAATCCAGTGCAACCCATACTTTTTCCATCTGGAGATGAAAGAGATAATTGGATGGTCAGTCTTCTTGTTCAAGTAGAAGATTCTTTAGGTTCATTAACAAAAGCATTTTCAGGGTAATATTTTTTTTCTCATGTTTTAAATTATAGTCTTAAAAAATTCCAGATTTAGCTGTTATTCTCTGTATTTTTTATAGCTATTTTTCGTGATTATTATTATTTTTCTAAGAGAAAATCATTAAAAAGTTATGTTAAAAAGCTTATTTTTTAACTAGTGAGTCAAATGAAACATAATTACTTGTTCTTTATTTTTGAATTACAGTTTTATACAAGTTCAGCCTCCAAATGTATCAGATTATATTCAGTTTCTCAGTAATGATTTTATCCCAAAATTAGAAAAGTTAGTTCTTAGCCAAGATGTAAATAAAGCTTCCTCTGCCATTATTGCTTCTGTGTTGCTTCTTGAAAATGAAAAAAATGAAACAAAAGTGGCTGAAGTCTTAAATAAGCTTGTGTTTGGTGTAGCATCTCTTAATGCAAGCTCTATGGAAACTCTTTATCAAATTTCATTCTCACTTGATTTGGCAATTGGAGCTGGCGATAAAGTTGGTTTAAATACAGATGTACGTAGCCTTGCTACATCATCTTTAATTAGTCTACTCAACCTTGCAGATTCATTTTCCCTTGAAGGATATAGCTTACCTGAAGAAAGTTATATGCCAATTCTTCGAATAATAACTAGTAATACTAAAGCAGACTTTGAAAAAGCAGCTGTAAGAAAACGTCGCTCTACTGACTTAACTTTAAATTATAACTTGTTGAATCAGCTTTATAAGATAATTTTGCAAACTACTCTTCCAGGAGAAAATGAGAAAAAATTAGAAAGTAATAGTATTTCAACAAATTTAAGGCGAAACAAAGGCTCTCGACTGAATGGAGATGTTCATGCTGGAAAGTGTTCAGCGTCTTCAAACTTTTCTCAAATTGCAAATGAATCTGATATTTCTCAAATTTTGGAGTGTTCAACATTCAATCCATTCATTTATGAGGAAGGATCTGTATCTATGCTAACATTTTCCTATAAAAATGCAACCCTAGATAAAATACCTGTCAGCAGTTTGACTGATCAAGAGTGTATTACGCTTAATGTCCCTGCTGAATTAGATACTTCTTTTACAAATTCAACTTTGAATTTTCTACCAAAAGAAGTGTATGTTTCCACGCTGCCATCATTTGAAAATGTTGCTTATTTTAATGAAGGGGCTGTCAATGTTTTGATTAATATTATTGAATACAGTGGTAAAGGCCTTGTGTATATTTATTTATCAGAAAATGTGAGCTTAACAGCTGACAATAAAAACACTAGAGTGTTAGCTTTTGGTGCAGATGATGATGCCAAAAAGAGGATTTTATTCTTATCAGGAAGGTATTTTTTATCCATATTTTTTTAATTTATTCTTTCGTTCACTTTTCGCTAAATTGTTTTTGTTTTTAAAAAAAACTTTTTTTTTTTTGCCCTTAGAAATTTTTCATTGAGTTCTGTTTATTACCTTGGAATTGAACATGATTTTGCAAACAACATCACATTGAATGTGTTTGTTTATACAAGCCACTGTTTGTACTGGAATACTCTAATGTTGGGCTGGGATAGTTCAGGATGCATCCCTACAAAGGAATCAACTCATGAAAATATTGTTTGTAAATGTAACCATCTCACTTCGTTTACAGGTTCATTTCATCTGAAGCCTAATCCATTGAATTTCTCAATTCTTGAGGTAAAATTCATTTACAGGTCATGTTGAGGTCATAAAATCAAATAAGGGTTTTAGAGAGCTAACAGAGAGTAATAGAGTTTACAGAGATGCTTAATAATTTTCCAGAGTAACAACAAGTAATTGTTTGAAATTTTTACAGAATTAAAGGAAATATTAAATTATACAATTTTAGAAGTCATATAAAGAAGTCTATAAAGTTTTTTGTAAAATCTTTAGAAATTATGTAATTTTGTAAAATAAGTTAAGGTTTTTGTTAAGTCTTAAAATGTTATGAAATATGAAAAATCCATCTAAAAATCAATCCACAGTTTTGTTGACAGTCAATGAATACTTTCAACAAACAATAATTTTTATAAAAAGTAAAAGATGTTTGAAAGATTTTTCTAGTTCTTTAAAATCTTTAAATTCAATCTTAATATCAAATCTTTACATTAGAAAAAATCTTTATATAGAAATTAGACATTGGCAGCAATCCTGTAGCTTTTGCAACTTGCGTTGTTGTAGTCTTACTTTACATGATTGGCTTATTTATTGCTTACCGCCGTGATAGGTATGAGCAGAAAGGGGAACATATTATACCTTTTATTGGAGGCAATGATGGATTTTATCAGTATGAAGTTCGGTTCAAAACTGGACCTTACCCATTTGCTGGTAAATATGAGTTTCATTTTAAAATTATACTGCATGTTTTTTGAATAATCAATAATTAAACCAATTAAATATATTATAAACTTGTCCAGATCATGGAGATGCAATTATATTATCTACATCATACAGATAGAATGCATTAACTACATTATGTAGATATGAATAGCTATAATAACCATTTTGTTTTCCCCTAAATATTTGTTTATAAAAGTTAAATATTTAATATTTCATATTTGCTTGAAGTACTTGCTATTTGTATATGTTCATGTAATTTTCTATGGTTTATTGAAGTAACATAACTTATTTAATTTTGTATACAAATTAAAAGAAAAAGACTTAGAAGTTAAAAAGGCTTTTAGGAGAAGATTTAGAAATTAAACTTCATGTTTATATTTTAATTTTATTAAGTATGTTAAGTTGATGTATTAAAGTTTTATTTAAAAGAAGGTTTTATTTGCACATGTATTTTGATTTTTTAATGATAAATTCATAATTCAATTTAGCAATTTTACAATAATTGCATAATTGATAATTTTAAATAATTATAGTTAAATGAACTTCAGAATGCAGTGGGACCTGAGAATGTCAGGTTTTAAATTCAGCTACATAAAATCCAAGATTTTTTATTAAAGTACTGAAAATACTAAATAATCTGGATAACGAATACAATTTTAAATAGTAAAAGCAAAAATATTACATGTTATCTGTAAAGAACATAAATTAATGTAAAGTTGAAAAAAGTAGCCAACTAACTAGCATTATGAAAAGAATTTCAAATTTTGAAACTCTTTTAAAAAATAGATTTGCAAAAAGTTATCAGACATGTTGATTTCGAATGCATGGTTAAAAAGCTCACACAGAATAATGTAGTAAACAACTTTCTCAAAATTAACTTTCAAAACACCGCTGAGGTGCTTCACCTAGCATTTTGATTTACAAATTCAAAAACGGTATTAACATATTTAAGTGATTACTTTTGACAATTTCTCTTTAAAATAACAACTTGAAAGAACATAGTGAAAAAATAATATGAAAATGTTAAAATTCTAACTATAATCCTGAAGCAAGGACTATAGAATGCTAGGTAGCAATCAGTAAGTAAATCGAAAACATTAAAGTCTACTTAAAAACATGTGATATCTTGTCCATCAAAAAGTGCATTCACATTCTTGAGTTCTCTTTTATCTCTTGAATCTAAATCTTTTTCCTTCAGGACCATTTTTTTTTAGTTTCAAACTAGTTTATTTCTATTTCTGCACCATAATCCATCATCGTCATCATCGTCATCATCATCATCATCATCATCATCATCATCATCATCATCATCATCATCATCATCATCATCATCATCATCATCATCATCATCATCATCATCATCATCATCATCATCATCAACATCAATGTTATGTTCATCAGACTCAAAAAATATCTGAGTTTATTCACCTGTCAGTCAATAAATTCAGATATTTTTTGAAAAGCTCTCATGGCACTTTTATATTTATGTTTCCAATTGGTTACTGAGCCACATCGAACATGTTTCAGAGATGAAACATGTTCCATGTGGCTCAGTAACCTGTGTTTATGATTGTTTCTTTGCCCACTCTGGCCATAACTCTGCAATTATCTTCATGAAACTTCCAAAACTTTCTTTTAATGTAATAATCATAAAAGAAATTTAAAATTTCATAAGAACAGGTTTTCTTCTATTTGACTTGGACAGTTATGAGATAAAAGTTTCATTTCTCAATCATGTATAAATATTAACTGACTAATAATTTTTTTCTCTTTGGTGAAATAGAACAATAAATGATATTCATATTCCTTCTCCTTTCCAGTTTCAATGACAACATCAAGTTCTTTCTTAATTGTTCTAAGACATTTGATCAGTGGAAATTATCCTGATTTGATTGCAGCCCAACCACATTTATTGTTAACTTGGCAAAATTAAGCTGCTTCCTCTAACCACTTACTTTTTATGTCTGTGACATCTTAAAACAATGCATCTTGAGTTGCTGGTAGGTTTTGCTCTGATTTTGAAAGGCATTCTCAGTTCCAATATGTTCTCTACTCTCGAGGAAGATAAAAACGCACTTTAATATATCAAGATGGAGATTCAACTAAAGATATATAAAAGGAAACAAAAGTCTGTTTTCTTTTTTTCATTTTGAATTAATTTAATAAGCTTTCTTGGTTTTTACAAAGTTTTATAAACCTAGCCCACATTACAGAAAATAAAAGAATCTATTATAAACACCTAAAAAAAAACACATAATTAAAACACAAAAACAGAACACTTAACTGAAAAAGTGCATTACGATGAACAAGAATTAACAGTGGAATTATCAGCAGAAAATGTATTTAACAATATCAAGAAGAAATTGAATACAAATAACTTTTCAACTTTTATAAAATTAAGTTTCATTCACTTAGCATTCTGAGGCTCCTTAACTTATCATTTTGTGGAGGAAAATAGAAAGTATAAAAGATAGTGGAAGCAAACATTTAAAAGTATATTCAACAGGGAAAATAAATGTGTTATGCAGAAATTCATGATTATCTAAGCAAAAATTCTAACTTTATCAATTAAAGATCATTAAAAACATCATTTGATTCATCATTAAAAACAGATAGCATCTCTTTACCTGTGGATAAAAGTTCTTTCTAATTTTTAATTTATTTGTTTTGTTTTTGTAGCAATTCTTTTTTTTTTTTGTGTTCAGGTTCATCTGCTAAGGTTGGTATACAAATCTTTGGAACAAGCTGCACTACAAAAGTACGTGTTATAAAATCAAACAATAGTTTTCAGAGGAATGGGTTGGATATCTTTAGAATATCAGTTGACAAAAGGTATATCGTACTTTAAGAAATATTTATACTAATTTACTGCAAACTTGATAATCCATAATGCACAGTTTGAAACTATGGGGATCTATTATCAAGTAAGCATCCTAAAAAAACCTTTTTGAGGGATGATGACTAATCTATTAAGACTTCATGGTAATAGAAGTTCATTGCAAGTTCATTTTTTTGAAATCCTGGTTCATTGTCAGTGAGACTTTTTTTAATTTTATGCTTTTTATTACTTAATTACTTAATTACTTCATAACTACTATCATTTTTCATTACTATTTCACTACTTTTACCACTGAAAGGTTGTTTTTTTTTGCGTTTATTTGGTCAAGACAAAATTTTTGAAAATTTCTCCCAATATAAAAGTTTTATTTTTTTTGTTGTTTTTAAAAAATCACTTGCTGATGAGTGAAAATGATGCTAAAACAATTTCAAAAAGAGTAAATAGATACTAGTATCTCAAGAATCCTTTATTCAAATATTTTTAAGTGTTTTTTTCTAAGAATTCAAAATGCCTAATTTTGCCAGAACTCATGAACAGTGTTGAATGACTGTTTGTGCAATTTGTATGAGAAAAGGTAATCAGGAATTGTCTGAAGCTCACATCAAGAAAATTCTTCTATTCATTCAAAGTGATATAAATTTTAAAGACGATAGAGTTCCATTAGCTATCTGTATCACCTTCGATTTTCAGCTTGGAAAGTTAGATATGAGGAACACTTAACCAGTGCCAAAACTTTACACCTTTGATTTCTGTTAAGCCTTCCACATGTGTCTCGCCAAACTGTGACTGTATGATCTGTTGTATTTCCAAACTGAAACTCAAAAGCATCCACTAATGCTCCCTGAAACTTCAACACTAAAACCACAGCAGCAGTTGTCACATTGCTAAAAAGCTTTGCTTAAAGTGTTTGTCAATCTTCCAGGTCAAAGTCTTTGTTATCACTGCACTCCAGGAACTAGGTATGAAAATTTAAAGTTGTTGGCTGAAGCAGACTTAAAAGGTGTAGAGTGCATCTGCAATGGTTACCACAAGAGATGCATCCCCAAATGGTACTAGATTCCTAAATCAACGTGGTGAAAAATTTTTGCCCCTTTATGTTTATATCTTTTGGTATATTTTCTAGCTATCTTTAGGTTTTTTCTCTTTTAAGTCTTGTAATTTTTGGACCTTCAGTTGCAGAACCTCTCTTAACTCAAAGCATGATACAGACTTAAGAGAATACTGGATTCTCCAAAAATGGTAAGAGAAAAATTAAATCTGCTCTGAACCAAATTAATCCAATTTGAGTGGTAGAACCAAACTTTCAGCAGAAGTTTGTGCAAGTAGATCAAATATTCAATGGTCAGTTTATTGTGACAATCATAAATCTATTCTGTAACTATGTTTACTAATTTCTACACTATCACAGTCTGAACAACCTATTTGATCTTCATTGCATTAAGAAAACTGGAAATTGATGGAGGAGGACCTTTCACAAGACACAGTGCATAGGAACATGCTCTAATACCATGCAACACATCCCCGGAAGTTTTTTTTTTTTTTTTATTATCAGAAAATATTTCTGCATTCCATAAATGTAAAAAACTTTTTTCACTGGGGGCCTAGGCAGAAATTACATATTTTAGGGGTCCATCAATTTTGTCAAGATAGTTAGCTAAGAGGCTTTGGAAGTAAATAAAAACAGAGGTAAGTAATCTGTTACCTACAATTATTCCTTTCATGTATTGCAATAAAAATAGAAAAAGATACTCCTTTTGTGTATTGAAATGACATTGAAGAGTTTGTAGTGATAGTGCTTCATCACAGAAATAAAAAAAAAAAAATCAATTTAGGTGTAAATAAAGAGAATGGATTCCTTAAAGCTTCAATGGTTTGATGATAGAGCTCTATCATCAGGAGGTGAGTGGCCAAATTTTAAACGTTACATGGTCATAAATCTTAAGATTTATGACCATGTAAATGAAAAGAGATTTTTTTGATGAAATTTGTAATCTATTGATGAATCTTAATCTAGTTTATGGAACAAAAAAGAAAGTAATGATTTTAGGAGATGTAGTTCTATGAATGTGGCAATTAAGGGTTAGGGCAGGGTTGTATTAGCTCCAATTACCCAAATTTTTTGCAAGTTATCACTATCACATTTGACACTAGTATCAACATTCTAGAAATTTTAGTATGTCTGATGCCTCTTATTTACCTATCTTGAGGAACAAAGTTCCTGGGCAAACACCCTTGTTGTTAGTGTGATGTTGAGTCCACAAATCTTCTCAACTGTGGAATTCTAAGGATGTTTGGTGGAATTAGGAGACAACACACTGACATCATTTGTTCTGGAGGAAACATGAAAAATGTTGTCCATTTGCCTCTGCTTGAGTTTCCTGACCATAACCTCTTACTTAAAATCACCCAAAAAATTTTAGTGGTGAAAGTAGTGAAAAATAATGAAAAACTTAAAAAAGTCTTATAGAAATATTACAAAAATAATTCTGAAAAATGTTTAATTTGGAATAAAAGTTATTTTTCTGAAGACAAAAAAGATGTTTTCATTCTCCTACTTTTAGTTTAAGTATTTTACTTTTTTGTATTTAAAATAGTAAAAAAAAAAGCAATCAAATAAAATTTTATTTCTTTATGATATAATTCTTAATATAACTCTTGTTAGCATTGGTAAGATTCACAAAATCCATGTTTGGCATGACAATAGTGGCTCAAGTCCATCTTGGTATCTTGAAAGAGTAGTCATAAGAAATCTTTCTAATGGGGAAAAGTTCTTTTTTTTCTGTAACCGGTATGTATGCAAAAATTGGATCTTTTTATTATCATATATATATACATACAAAATCTGTGTTTACGCTTTTTGTTTTTTTTTTCAATATTTTTTACCTAAATTAAAGAAAAAATTAAGTAATACATAGAATAAAATATGGAAAAAGACTACATTATGATGATACATTTTTTTTGATGTTGCCATAATGATACATATATTTGATGTTGCCATGATGATACATATATTTTGATGTTGCCATAATTATATATATGTATAAAGACATCATTATGATAATATATTTTTTTTGATGTTGCCATAATGATACATATATTTGATATTGCCATGATGATACATATATTTTGATGTTGCCATAATTATATATATGTATATATTTTGATGTTGCCATAATTTTAATGTAATTGATAAAATATTTTAATACCTAACAATAGTTGGTTAGGTATTGATTTTAAAGATGGAAGCTTAGAAGCTGATTTTCATGTTGCTAATACAATGGAAATGCAGAAATTCTCAACAATATTCTGTGATGTTCTTCTAAGAATGTTCAGTGACTTTCATTTATGGATATCAGTATTTGAAAGACCTAAATTTAGCAGGTATTGTATTTTTTTGTTTTACATTTGTTTAATAGTTTTTTTTATTTAATATTTCTTTATTGTTATACATAATGCATACACCATAATGCAATCTTATGCTTTTTATATTTTTAGCTAATAGTTAAATATTGTGAGCTATTTGAGAAGTATTGTTTTTTCTTTTGCATAAAATTTCTTTAATTATAACTGTTTAAATTTGATAGATTTTCTCGTGTTCAACGAATCACGTGCTTAGTTACATTAATATTGAGTTGGATGGCTGTAAACGCTATGTGGTTCCAAGTTGCACCTGAAGGAAAAATTGATCTTTATATTGGATTTCAGAGTTATTCTTTAGAAGAGCTTGCCATTGCTTTTATCACAGTTGCAATGGTGTTTCCTATCAATCTTTTTTTTGTATTGTTGTTTAAGAAAAGCAGACAAAGAAATGTAAGCTGATATTTTGTTTCTAACTGCTAAAGAATAATGTTAAATTAAAGAGTTAATGTATATGAAGATACATACAGTTTGACCAATAGGTGTATAGTTATTTAAGGAACTTAGATGAAGTTTTGGCTAACTACAAAACCCCAGAAATAAGGAAGAAAAATTTAAGATTTTAAAACTTGTTTAAATTTTTTTCAAAACGATTTTTTTGTAGTTGTTTTTTTAAAAAACTTGTTTAACTTTTCAGTGTTTTTTTAATTTGCAAGTTTTGAAAAGTTTGAAAAGATTTGAAAAGTTTGAAAAGATTTTAGAAAACTTTTGTCTTTTTGTAATACACATAGTGATGACACTTTCACACTGAAATACACATTCTGATGACACTTTCATACTGAAATACACATTCTGATGACACTTTCATACTGAAATACACATTCTGATGACACTTTCATACTGAAATACTAAACTTCAGTAGTCTTTCATTCAAACTACAGTACCTTTTATTCTAACCATTAGAAAAATAAAAATAAAGCTAATCTAGTAAGTTATGATTTTCTTTTAAAATATCAAAATTATATTAAAGTTTTTCCCAGTCTAAAGAATTAGGACAATAAAGATTTAAATAGTCAAAGATTATGATTTTTTATTGATTTTATTTTTGTTTCAATTTTATATTATTCAGAAGCTAAAAAATTATGTTTGGAAATTTAGATACCTCAAAAGCAGTTAAAGGTTTGGCATCAGCAACGCCGTACTCTCATGGATGTTGTTGAAATAGATGCAAAACCGTTCTTTTCCAGCAGCAAAGGTCTTGAAGAGTTTGACATTAATGTGGTTGATTCACTAGTACGAAGGAAGAAAAAAGTTCTCAATGTGCATGCTTTGGTTGAACAAGGTGAATTTTCAAAAATGTTTTCTTTATATCTATCTCTATATACACTGTCCTCCAAAACCAAGGAAAATAAATTGAATTTCCAGGAGAAAAAAATTGAAAATAATTACAAATACAATTTTAACATAAAAACCTTTATTAGATATTTGCTAAATTTGCTCTGTCAAATTCCTATTTTATTCTCAATCGTATGACTTTCTTTTAACTGTTTTTTTTTTTTTTTTTAATGAAGTATTAAAAAAGTAATCTTTCAAAACAACTTTTTATTTTGTTAAAATGTAGAATGTTAAATTAAAGAATATCACTGAAATTTAATCATATAAATTGTTCATTTTAAATCTGGGTTTTAACTAAGGAAGACATAATAGTTTTATAATTTTTATGCTACATAAAGCACTACAAACCTTTGTTTTTTTTTGTTGTTGTAGAAACTTATAGTAAAATTAAAGCTGAAAGACAAAAAAATTGACACATAATAAATATAATAGTGTTTTCAAACAAAAAAAGTATTGATGATTATAATGCTGGAACTACACAAAGTGGATTATGTAAAAAGTATAAAATGTCAAAAGCAGTTAAAAATCTACTAGTTAACAAATATAAAGTTGGATGTCTGAAGAAAAGTACTCCTCATACTAATCGTAAAATTATTAGGTGTGTGAAAAAGAATACATTAGCTAGTATCAGAGATACATTTAGCAAATTGGAAGTTGCTACTTCAGAAAATACTGTACAGTGATATTTGAATGATGCAAGGTGATCTGATGGTGATCAAAGAATAATACCAATTATGTATTATTTAAGTGCTTCTAAGATTTAAAATTTTTTTTCATTTAAGTTGTTGGCTTAATTGTTTCAATTTGAAGAGTTTTTTTTTATTTATATTTTATAAGCTATTTACATTAAAAGACAAGGAACAAAGACTAAAGTAGGATTACTTATGGTTATGTACACACTATGACTAAATGGCTGTTGCTGTGGAGGTGGCTCATAAATTAAGAATGTTGGTATTTTAATGATAGCAAGCATTCACTACAAGTAAAATGAAATTTCTTCTGACTATAGGGTTTTATAGTTAACATACAGCAAAAAAACTATTCATATTGATAAAGAACTGAAAAGGCTCACAGAAAGTGGATAGTAGAAAAGCAGAGGCAGTTATTGTGGTCAGATGTGTCAAAGTTAACCCAAAAGATTGGTAAATGAAATGTGAGAAAACCAGTCGGAAAAGGAAATATGAAGGTGGCAAAGATTTGATGGTTTGGGGGTGCTTTTTTAGATTGGGACAATTCTTTTGCAGAGATGGCATAGTGGACAAATACATATATAATGAAAATGTCTCTATGGTGGACATTCCAACAAGACAATGATCCCAAACACACATCAAAATTTATTAAAGTGTGGTTTTATACAAATAAAATCATTGTAATGCAATGTCCTGCACAGTCTTCTAATCTAAATCCTATATAGAATTTATAGAAACAACTTGATAATATAGTTTATTTGCATGGTAGGTTTAAAAATGCTGAAAAATTCTTTTTGGGACTTAAAACTGCTATGTCACAAATAAAACAATTTTAGATTGACAAACTATTCAAGTCTATACCTCATAGATCTACTGAGTTAATAAGAACAATTGCGATGCCTAAATCAATACTTTGTTCTATTGAAATCAAAATAATATATAGGTGGGCACTGTATATATATTTTAGTGGACAGTGTGTGTGTGTGTGTGTGTGTGTGTGTGTGTGTGTGTGTGTGTGTGTGTGTGTCTGTGTATAAATGCCTTTAAAGTTACATATATTTTGAGTCAGATTTAGAAGACCCAATTTTATTCTTAAGAAGTAACATTAATTACATCTTTTATACATAATTTTTTATTGTACTATGCAGAACTTATTTATTAAAAGTCTTGTTTTTTATCTTGTTTGCTCAAAGGATTGTACTATGCAGAACTTTTTTATTAAAAGTCTTGTTTTTTATCTTGTTTGCTCAAAGGATTGTACTATGCAGAACTTATTTATTAAAAGTCTTGTTTTTTATCTTGTTTGCTCAAGGATTGGGTTTAGTTTCCTTGATTTTTGTGTAGACATTAATATTCCATGTCTTTTATGTGTAGATCTTTCCAGAAACATTTGTAACATCTTTGATAGCTCTTTCTACTCATTGGTTATGACAAAGGAAGTTTAAATTAATTGTTGATCTTAACTGATCATCTGGAACATTTACTAAGATTAGAGGGGGGTGTTTTAGTTTTCCAATCTATCAAAGACATGTAGTTATCAGCCAGAAAATTTAATTTGTTGGGACAGCAAAATGGTCTGATTGTCTTAGTTTAAAGAAGCCCTCTTTTTTGAAGCAATTACATACATAGATACATACATAGATACATACATACATAGATACATACATACATACATAGATACATACATACATACATACATACATACATGCATACATACATACATACATACATACATACATACATACATACATACATACATACATACATACATACATACATACATACATACATACATACATACATACATACATACATACATACATACATACATACATACATACATACATACATACATACATACATACATACATACATACATACATACATCCCCATCCAAATTTCTTTAAATTGATAAGTTCTCAGAGTGCTATTTTATATATTTGTGAAGTTAAGACAGTGAAACCTCATATCTAAACACTTATGAATATTTTATATTTTGCAAAAAAGGAAAATGTACCCACAAAAGCATTTCTAATTTTATGAAAAAGCTCTTAGACCTCTATATATTTTGGGAAAAACACACAAACACTTGTAAATACGTTATAATAAAAAAAACACACACACACATGCTTGTAAATATGTTATAATTTAAAGAAAAAAAAAGAGGAAAGAGTTCATAGCTAAATAAAATGAATGAACCTTTGAATTTTTCTTCTTTAAAAGAAATTAAACCTCTAAAAAATTTTCAATTTCAGTCATAAAAAGAAAAACCTTGTGAGTGAATCCATTTACCAATCATTAATTTTAATGATATTTTACAAAGAATTTTTTTTTTTTTAAATACTGTTTGTTTATAAAATGGCATTTGTTTACTGATACTGATAAAATATTGTTTAACACTTTGATAAAGATGATATTTTTAAACAATATTTCAATTATATACTTCCATAATATGATTTGTAGCAGAGATAAAAAAAAAAAAAAGACTTTGTCAAAATTAAGGAAGTTAAAGGAGGAATGTTTATCTTGACTTTTTATTGTTTTTAGAAAATAATTGCTCCTTCTTAGATTCTGGGAGAGTAAAAGAAAAACAATTCAGTTACAATGCTACCATTTTGCATGAATCAAGTGAAATTAGTTCAGATACAGAAAATATTTTATTGTTGCCTCATTCATTTAATTCTGGAGATAATAGTTTTCATAGAGGGAGTGTTAACAAGTCTGATACCTTTCATACAAATCATAACAAAGATTCCATTGAAAAATATCATAACCTTTTTCGAACTCAATCACTCTACTCAATAAAGAAAAATTTAGTTGCAGCTGATCTACAAGAAAGTCTCATTAAACTCCGCTTTTCAGAAAGCCAGCTAAACAACCGAACTGAAAGAATTGTAAAGTAAGTTTAGTTTTCAAATTATTTTTGTTTCTTAGATAAAAATATTTTTTGTAAATAAAAACATTGATTTAAAGTATAACTTTAATGTTAATCTTAACAGACAGACAAAAACTGATGTCATCAGATATTAAAGTAATCATATCATGATTCATCATAAGTATTGTATTCCCATGAATTAGTTCTTTTCAGAGAGGAAGTATTTATTAACAGTTAGTATTTTTAATTAGCAATAAAATTTGAATTAGTTCTGCATCAAAACATTTAATAAAAAGCCTCCAATAACTTAGGTCCTGGTTTAAGATAATTTCTACAAAATAAGTTATGGTTGTATTTTAACTGGACAGTCCTTTAAATTGCTTGGTCAAATATCCATACATAACTGCTTCAAATTTAATAGAATGTTTAGTTGTGTTAAATAGTTTTTATAGCAACTCTGTATAAACATTTTTGTTAGTCGTGCTACTCTTGACAAGTGTTTACATGCCACATGTCTTTCTTTTAATTTTACTTAGCTCACTCTGAGTTAAAAGAGTTGATAGAAGGAGCTGACTGAAGATTAATTTACCTTTCAGAAAACATAAGTAAATCTTTAGATTTTTTAGGATAGTACTTTTATGTGAAGGTTGTGGGGTTTAAGTCATCAAACCCGTTAATGATAGTAATGTTACAGGCAAAACTTTCTAATTCACATGGAAAAATATATTTAGTTCAGAATCAGTCATACTGTCGACCTTTTTGTTGCAGATCAAGTAGGCTACAATTATCTAACTTGAGCTATTTTATCCTTTTACTGAGAACTATTAACAACCAAAAATGACATGAGTACAGATTATTTCTTATGATTGTTTTAGCATTATCTACATAAATAGTATTTTTTTGGTTCTTTTTTAGTTTTGCAACAAAAACACTCAAGTCTATGTATGAATTTTTCTTTTTTATTCATAGATTCATGGTTTATATATCTATTCCTTTCAGTTCTGAAGGATTTCAAATTTTTACTAGATTTTTGCTTTCATAACCATAATATGATGAGGGGAAGAATTTCCTTATAAACATTGATGTATTAGCCATAAAAATTTATATTTTTAAGAAGAAATTGTTGTTTATTTTAGTAAATTTTTTAACTTAAGTTATTAACTTGTTTATCAATAAAGAAATCTTTCATTATGAAATAAAGCAGGATTATTGTAATTTAAAAACTTGTTTCATAATGGCTTTCTCTCTTATTTTGCAAAGACAGCAGATATCTTCTATGTTTGATGATTTAAATGAAGAGAACCATGATGATATCAAGTCTGAACACTCAAGTGGTATTTTTTATCAGGAACCTGTTTCAAACATACTCATAAAAAAGAATGAAATTTTGGCTGAGAAGCTTAATATTGCAGGTAATTTAATTATTTAAATATGGCAGGTGATTTCATGAAGTTGTTGTTTACTAATATATTAAGCTTTTATTTTAAGTAATAAAAATGATGATGGATATTTTTTAATTTTGAAAACTTAACAAAACAAAGATGTTAGTATTTCCTAAGCTCAAAAGGTTTGTAATAACCAGGAACAAATATTTTTTTAGAAATTCATGAGTATGATCCTTGTACACGATGGACTCTCCCTCACTTTTTTGTTTATGTGGGTTATGTGTGCTGTTTTAGCATCAGTTTGTTATCTATTCTAATTACAATCATTTATGGTCAATATTTTGGCTATGAATTGGCATTAAAATGGCTGAAAATGCTAATCTTTGGAATCTTAGGAGATTTCTTTCTTATTTTTCCATTTATGGTATCCATATTTGTTTTTATAATTGATGAAATAGTTTTTATTTAAATAGCTGATTATTATCTAAATATTATTAGATTGCTTTATATCATAAGTGTTAGGGTAAAATATACTTTATTTTTGTTCATTGCTTTTTCTTGACTAAACTAATGTTATCTTTTTTTACAAAGTCTTAAGTGAAGTATAGCATTCAATAAATTTTTATTAGAAATATTATTAGAGCTTATAACAGTTGACTTATTTTTGCATTGTTGTGTTAAGAAAAAATAATTCTTTTAGTTAATTTTGCTGTCAGCTTTGATTGCAATCATCAAACCTTTGGATCTTGATCAGATTGATCATTATGACTTTGTAGAATGGTATGATCTCTTTTTTTCTTCCAATTTTTACATGTTTTAATAAAATCTTTTGAAATAAATTTGGTTAGTTGCTCAAAGTCTAAGCACCTAAAGTTTAAGTAACTGAAGTGTAAGTAACTAAACTAAAATTTGTAAATATATTTTAACAAGTAGATAAAAAACAAACTTGATGTGTACTTTTTAAATTAAGAGCAGTTAGAAGTTCAATTTTCAACTAACCATGATTTTTTTTACAGTGAGAATTTTTTTTTTTTGTGCAATTAAATTATAATATTTAGGGCTTTACTCCTTTTAAATTACTCGGCATCAAAATTGCAACCAGATCTTAAATATTGAGCTCAACATGGTTATTGTTACTAAATTGATTGACAAATAATGGTTACTTTGATCCCACCCAAACAAGTTTTTTTTCTTTTAATCTTCTTCACAGTCTGCATAAGAATAAAAAAAGGTTGAGGTGTTGCTCTTTGTTAAAAAAAGATAGTGGTGTGAAAAAAAAAATTTGAGCTAAAATAAAATAAAAAGAGTGACAGCAGGATGTAAATAACTGTAAAATAATTAAAATAACTATAATAAAGTAATCACTTTTTTAATACTTTATTTTTATGGAAGTTTTTGAAATTTTTTAATTAATTATAAATTAGTATTTAAGTATCTTACTATCTCTAGTGGCGAATTTCCTGAAAGCAATGTTGACACAACCATGGTATCTCCTCTGACTGGGTATTCATTAGAAATGGCGAAGCAACTGGGTGTAAAGAACAAAAAAATCCGCAAGTTCGCTAAATTTTTTGTATCTCAAGCGATTCTAATGTGGTCAGTGATGAGTATCTGTTGGTTAATCTTTCCCAGCTCATCATCATACACAGCAACAAAGTATTTTCAGAAGGCTTGGAATTCACCGACCAGTATGAGAAGTGTTCACAAGTAATTGAACTTAACTCAAATATTTATTTTTGTCTAGTGGGGTGGCTAGTGGCCAAACTAAGGCAATATTTTTGTATGCAATATAAAAAAATTTTTTTATGCTGCGTACAAAATAACACTAAAGAACAAGTCAAACAACTAAATGTTTTAAAAACTCAACGTAGCAAGCAGACTCATTTAAAGTTCCAACACAAAACAAAAAGTTTCAAGGTTGAAAACCAAACATGTTCACAATTGTTTCAAGGTTGAAGACTAAACGTGTTCAAAGTCTTGTTGTACACAAAGTTGTACTCTTTGGTTTTTAGTTATAAAAAATCATAATTTCAAATATTAGTAATTTTATATGCTAGATAATTTTGAATACAATTTATATTAGCAATTTTTCTGTTAAATTCAGACTATTACTTAAAAGTAATCTGTTTTTTTACTTAGCATGAATGATTATTGGTTTTGGTTCGAGCACTCTTGGGTCCCTTTTCTTTACACGCAACCTAATGTAACTTGGATGATCGCCTCTCATCCATTAATTCAGATAAATGGTTATTCTAATAGAGGATGCCATAATGAAAAATATGCAATTTTTGAGAACATGACAACATGTTTTGTTGTTTCTGACCAAGCTCTAAACCTTTGTAAAAGAGAGAATAATAGTAGTTGCATGCAAGTGTCTCATGAGTTTAAAATGAATTTTGCTAACAAAAGTTCGCTAATAAAAGTTGTCAAGGCATTGAAGTCCTTGGAGTCCTTTGATGGGCACAAAAGTTCTGTCAAACTTGAAGTTATCTTTGCAAATACAAGATCATCAGAGCATGTCTATATCTCACATTTTTTCTCCATAGCTTCTGGCGGCTTCTATGAAATCACATCAGATATTATATTTTATCGAACTGATTTTTTTGAAAATACATCAGATTATTTCTTAGTCTTTTGCGTAGTTGTTCTTTTTATAATTTTGCTCGTAAACTTTTCTAAGTTTCTTTCACAAGGTTATCGCAAAGGATGGAGAGCGTTGAAAAGTTTTTGGAATTTTCATACAGCACTGATGCTTTTATTTATAAATGTAGCTATAATTCTTCTAATTACACATATCGTATGCATTTATCAGTACCGAAATAAAATGAATAACGGAATGGTTCCAAGTGGTAGCAACAATTATACTTTTGCTTTTTTAAACAATCTTGTTATCTATGTGCTCGGCTTTGTCGGATTCCTTGTAATTATCAGGGTAAAACTTTATTTTCCAGATTTATATTTATAATTCTATTTTTTTATAAAAAAAAGTAATTTAATTTGAGCAATTTTTTTGTGTCAACGAACAAGCAGATAAAACTGTTTACGTGCACTTCTTACTTCTAAGACGCACTTTTTATTTCACGGATAAAAATCGCATGAAAAGAAATTTTTTTATTTTTTTGTTATCTTTTTAGAATGTTCGTTTGTTCCGACTTTCCAGTGGATATCTTTATTGCGCTCTCACCCTTTCCTTTGCTTTTAAAGAACTGGTTTATTTCTCGTTATTGCATGTTCTTGTGTCCCTTATGTTTGCCGGAGCAGCAGTATTGGTAAATTTGTATTGTTATATGTGAGGTAGATTTATTTTTAATGCAATAGTGTATTTGCTGTAATGGATGGAATGCATTTATTTTTTTCGTCATACATATGTTATATGCTATATATATGCTACATGCAATATGCTAAGAGAGAGCTTTTTTATAATTATGGGATTTAATAAATTTATGAAAGATACAATTGTTGGTTTGTTGTAATCGTTTAACAAAACAATAAAACCAATCTACTTTTTAGCTGTTTGATTGTTGGCAGATTGCGGGATTTTCAAGAGCTTTTATCTACGTTTTGTTCATGCGCTGGTGGAAACCAGGATATAAAGTTATCACTGATTCCTCGTACGGTTTTGGCAATGCTTGGTTTTTGTTATGGAAATTTTATTGGTTTGTAGTTGTACTGAACATTTTTAAAGCTATTTTGAATTGCAGTTCTCAAGTTAAAAGGGCTGAAGTAGAAAAGACGAAACTTGGTTTACTAAAGCATATTTGGAAGAAAATCAATGGATCTATTGTGGTAAGTTTTAATTTTATACGTATTCTTTTAAGTTACAGCAATCACGGGATGAGATTTTAATTATACGCATTCTTTTAAGTTGCAGCAATCACGAGATGAGATTTTAAAATTAAGTTACTTATTTTTTTAAGTCACGAGATTTTAAAATTTTTGTGAGATCTTCATGTCGTATTTTATAATTTTTTGACTTATGTGTGTTAAACCTAAATTTACGATCTAAAATACATGATCAGGAATACATGAATACATGATCAGGAATACATGAATAAATGAACTGCTTTCCTGTGATTCTCAGGGTGAAATTTGGTTTCATTCCAATTTTTTTTTGGATGGCTATTAAAATATTGGATTTAAAAAGCTTTTAAATTGTTTTTAAAATCGGCGAACCATTAAATCTTAACCTCTTAATGTCTTTTGACTAGTGTTTTTCTCAGGTCTCGACTTGTTTTTAAAAATTATAAGATAAGAGCATTGTCGCGTACCTAACTAATTGAACTATTATCATTCTATCAGTGCAGTAACAATTAATTTTCTGGTTATTGCGAAAACAGTTTTAAACTTTTATGGTGGGACTGTTTTATTTTTCATGCAATTGTACGTTTGTTTTTTGGCTTTCTCTCACTTTTCTTCAATCGAATACATTATATATTTGAGTCAAGTAAAATTTAAAGATTATATTTATAATTTCTTTCGTTTTCCCTCCTCACACAATGCATGCATTAGAACAAAAAACATTCTGTACTCATTGCACATTACAGACCAATTTTATACTTCTAAACAAAGCCGATTTTTTTATGTACCAATGAGATGTAGTGAAGTAAAAATTAAAATGTTATTTTAAGAATCCACGTCGAGTGCGTTTTATTGGGGTTGAGTATGCAGAGGACAATCATGAAAATAGTTTGAAAGATGTCTCTGAAGATGTCTCTGAGGAACAAATAACCGAAACATTAGTAATGCAAAAACCCTTGCCCCCGTTACCATACAAAACATTTGATCTGGATTCAAAATTCAGTTTATTGTTGACCGGGCTTGACAAAATGATCAACGAAGACAGATGGGAGGAAGATACTGTCAAAAGTTACGAAAAGAAAATTAACGAACGCAAAAAATTGTATCGTTTATCGTATACCTTCTTTTAGTTACAGTTTTTCGTTGTATAAATTTTTTCAAATTTTTTAAATTTATTTTTTTGTACTTGATCTTTTTATGTATTTATTTTGTAAATTTTATTTATAGCAACAATTTTTTGTTTCAAAAATATTTATTTTCAGTGTAAATTATGTTGGTACGAAGTTTTTTCTAACGAATTGTATTTAATACATGAAAAGATTTTACAAAAGCGATTATTTTGTTTTTTAATGCCCCCGCCCCTCGGTTGGTTTGGGTTAGTACTACAAATACTCTGGGAGGAATGAGAACATCGACTGAAATTTCTTTTTTAATTCAATAGTTATAAAGAATAACAAACATTCGAAAAGGTAATAGGATGCATTTTAAAAGTTTTTAGTTGAAATATAAGTCGTTTTTAAAAAATCTACCATTTGATGATGGACGTCAGTCTTGTCGCTCTACAATTTCAGATTCGCAAAACTTTGATGCTGCATCAATTCGAGCTTGCTTTAGACATTCCAATTTTTCTTTAGTCTCTTTTTCATACGTTAGAATCTTTCTTTCTTCTTCAAGTCGAATCTTTTGTTCATGTAATGCTGTATTTTTTTCTATCAGATCGATTAACTCTTTTCTAAGTGCTCGATTCTCTCTTTTGATTCGCATTGAATGGTTGTGTAGGCATAAGTGCACTTCCTAAACGCAAAATCGTAAACATATCTTAAGATAAAATGGTAAATAAACTTCGATATATTTTCGTAAATATACAAATATATTCTTCCCAACAATTTTATTTAATATCAGTTAAACTAGAAGTAAAGAAATCGTTTTAAATATAGTAATTACTTTTTTAGTTTCGTTGGTGAGCCTTTTTAACTGATCTCTAGAATCCTGCTCAAACTTGATGTTCTCTTCTAAAAACTTGGATTGTAGACTTTGTACTGACTCATTGTGCCTAATTCGTAACTCGTTAACTCGCTTTTCAAGCGCGCTGATTTTTGAGTTCTGATGCTGCTGCAATATCTAAGGTGTAATAATTAAAAAAAAAATTTTTTTTAGAAGTTCATTTTTTTCTTTACACAAGTTCATTTTTAAAAAAAAAACACATAAGTATTTATCTTTTAAATCAAATTTCCTAAGAAATCTTAGTATCGATTCATTTAAATGAGATTAGCATAAGGACAACTCTGCTAACATTTTTTTCCCTCCCGTATGTTCCCATTTCTTCAATATATTAAAATTAACATGATTTCTTTCTTTATTAGGGAAATAAAAAAAAAGATGATATTAATTAATCAATTTCCACTTACTAGCTATAAATCATAAGAAAAAAAATAATTTTTAACTGAAGTATAAACATTTATAAAGTTTACAAAAAACAACGTTTACAAACGTTTACGAAACGTTTACGAAAAGTTTACAAAAAACAACGAAAAGTTGTGATCATAGAAATAGCACATCAAACGAAAAAAATTGTCCTGTTTGAAAGTCAAAAACATTTAAACGTTAATATTTTTTGTTGAGCCTTTGACATTGTTTGACAGTAGTGGCATTCCAGACTTTTGAATTTCCCCTCAAAACTCATTAAAATTAGAGCTTCGTCTATCTCGTAAAGCCACCAAATATCGTACCATAAGTTCTCAATCGGATTTTGATCGGGACTTTGGGAGGCCATTCTAGAACATTAATTTTATTTTCCTAAAGCCAAATTTTTACAGATCTGGCAGTATGCTTTGGGTCGTTGTCATGAATTAAAATCCAAGTAACAGGTAGGTTATCATCAGCATACGGTTCCATTACGTTTTGCAATATATCTTTGTACTTGTATTGATCCGAAATTCCATTAATTTTGACCAGGGGACCAATACCATACCACGATATGACTCGTCAAACCTTGATACTACCCTACAACGTCTTCACCGTTGTCTAACAATTACAGGCCCTGGCCTCAATGTACGCCTACACAGGGTTTAAATCAGGCGAAGAGATCTAAAGTTCATGGTCTCAGAAAACCAGATTTCCACATCTTTGCTTTGTGACAAGGCACACCATCTTTAACAAAAAAAACTTCTTGTGGGTCAGGGAATGTGGCACCAACCCAAGGAAGGACATAAGCCTTGAAAACTTGCGTTGGATACCCATCTTCGCATATTTTTCTTAAAGATGCAAGGAGTCCGAAAACTATAACCTGTGCATGATGCTTAAAGTTTTAGATTGGTAATGAAACAGTCAGTTCGGTTGCTACTGGATGGATAAATCATGAAGCATTTTTTGTCTGGAAACAAAAACAAACAGGCGTTTTTTTCTTCAATATATGAAGGAGATTTTCAGAACGTCACAGTCTGAGAGCCTTTTGGTGGTCAGCAAGGAAAAACATTTTAGTTGAGGCCAATGATCTGGCAACAATGTTATTTTTACAACCCTTCACACTGCTACTTCAGACACATTGAGGTCTTCTGCTATGTTTCTCATTAAACTGATGGGGTTCCTGTCAATCTGGCTTTCCTTTCTGATCCTGACTTATGTTTGAGATGTCATGTTTAAACTGTTTTTCAATCTGTAAATTGGGCTTAGAGATGATCCAGCTTCCTTCATTATCTGTGGAAACGGCGTTTCCGTGTCGAGCAAAGCAAACATCTCATTAAGGGTATTACAGGCAATAAAACTATTTTTTGCTAATTTTTAACATGTTTTCCATTGTAGACAAAACAATTTGGAATAGTTGTTTTTTGCCAGAACAAAACCTATTTTAAAATAAATCTTTTTTTTTTTTTGCGAAGATCTGTATGCCGTAAATTTTGAAATGTGCAAGAGGCAACTTTCTTTATAACTGGAAAAACTTTAAACATTGCTAATGATAATTCGAAATTAGTTAAAAACATAATCAGTTAGTTTTAGATATAAGCTAAGGTAGCTAAGGTAGCATCATTAAAATCAGATCAACCCCCGCCTAAGGAACATAAAAAAAATTGGAAAAGAAATGACATTTTTTTTAAAATAAGAAATTTCTTTACCTTGTACTCATTTAAATCTTCAGTTTCATTCTTTATTTCAGCTAATTCCGCTTCCTTTTTGGTTATTACTTCTTTCAATTCTATAAATGTAGCATTAAAAAAGTTATAAAGCACTTTTATCTGCTTCGATACTTCAATTGAGTCTTAATAAACACCCTCATACTCACTTAGCCAGGAATAAATCCCAAAATTTTTTATAAACTTGTAAAAGTTTCCTATTATTGTCTTTTGGGGTGACTTTACACAGGTTTTTACAGAACCGTTACCTGGTGCTTTCAAAGTAACTTTCTAGAAGCTTTTTTTTTTAAAAAAATATTTGTTTATTAGTCGTTAATCTATAAAAACATGTGACTCTCATGCTGATTTTGCAATAGTTAAATGTTATTGACCATTATTTTTGCTTTCCAAATTAATTTATATGAAAATTTTAGTGCATTTCTGTTTATTTTCAAAAAATCTTGTGTTTGTATTTTATTTATAAATAAACAACAGTATAGTCATCCCATACCATTGGCTGATTTTATACAGCTTTTATACAGTAAAAAAAAAATTATAAACTATGATTTTTTTTTAAAAGTTGTCTATTGCCATGACATCATAGGGAATGCGTAAAGATATGTATACCTATTTCAGGTGTATATGAATTAAAGGTTATTTTCTTAGGTTATAGCTTATTAATCTCCTTTAAGATCACATGTTAAGCTTGCTCTCATTGTCAAATTTCTTACATGAGTCTAGTTGAACGACAAATTGTCTGTAGACAACATAAAGGTACTCCTAACTTCTCTCTCTTTCACGGAATAATAAAGTACCCAATAATTTAATAAGTTTTGAAGACTTTTGAAGTCTAATAACGCATTAAAGACCTTAAATTGAATAAATTAGACGAATTAGGCATTTTCTATAGCTCTTGTTTCATTTTTTTCTTTTTCTCTTGAGAGCTACATTCCATTTTTTTTAAAAAGGATCGACATTTTGCTTGGGTTTTATTCATGTAAAAGTTAAATAACTTAAGTTTGCTTCGTTTAAAATATGAAAATGTAAATGTTCCAGTTTGTAAAAATTAAGGAGTTTTTGTTCAAATAAAAGAGAAGCTTTTATTCCTTAGTTTTCTGATTGGAATACCATAATGAAGAATGACGAGCAAGTCGTATTTATAGAATGAAAATTGCGTTGTGACAAAAAACTAATTAATTAGAAAAATAAATCTGTATAAAAAAAAAAAAGTATCAGCAGCACACCAAAAGTGATGGCAGTCTTTTTGTAAGTTGAAACGACAAAATCAGATGTGCATAAAAGTCTCTTAATGGTATCTTTCTTAATTCTTGAAAAACACTAGCTAAATATATTATAATGTTTGTATATTCTTTGCCTAGTAGAATCATCAAATTTAGTCACACAATATAGAGTTAACATAAAACATTAATCATAAATATTGTATCATTTTGAACATGACAAAATCTTTTTGTGTAGTGTGTTCAGATACACTTTGTAGTGGCACATAGCGAAGATATAATGAAACTGACCACACTGCACAGCAGCAGAATGGTCTGTTAATTTCATATCATGAAACCTTAACTCTGCTTGGGTTTGATGAGTATACGCTAAAATATTTATTAATAATATCGATAAATGAATAGATAAAAAAAAAAAAAGAAAGTTAACAATGGAGTCCATGTTTCTTACTTTGTCGCGTTTGCTCGTACGAAATTAGCTCTTCTTCTTTTTTCTCTTTTATCTCCCTGATTTGCTCTGCATACCAGTCACCCAAAGAAATCACGGCTTTTTTGCGTTTCTGTTTCTTATTTGTAATATACGTCAAATATTCATGCTAGATTGATTTTAAATGAAAATAATACACACACACATATATGTATGTATATATATATATATATATATATATATATATATATATATATATATATATATATATATATATATATATATATATATATATATATATATACATGTTTTCCATTGTAGACAAAACAATTTGGAATAGTTGTTTTTTGCCAGAACAAAACCTATTTTAAAATAATCTTTTTTTTTTTTTGCGAAGATCTGTATGCCGTAAATTTTGAAATGTGCAAGAGGCATATATATATATATATATATATATATATATATATATATATATATATATATATATATATATATATATATACAGTACTGTGAATATGTTTTAGACCACTTGCATAATTAGACGTATTTACAATTTTTTTCCTATATAATTTTTTTAAAGCGTACTTAAGTTTAATAATATACAAGAAAAGTTGAAAGAGTATATTATTTTGAATAAATAAACAAAATTGATAAGAGAACATGAGGGATTTGTTTGTTTATTTATTAAAGCGATGTGTCATAATAACTACCGACCAAGCGTTCATCTAAATAAGAAATAAAAATAAACTGGTTTATAGTGATTCGGGTTCATACTCCTTCATTTTTTGTTTTTGACATTATAAAGTGCAGTGATAGAATGAATTTAGTACAATAATTATGGGTTTTGGTACATTTTAAAAAAATTGTTATTTTTTATGAACACAGTTAGACAAATCGTTAAAAATAATTAAACAAAGTTATTAATTTGCATTTTTAGATAAATTATATACTAGTTTTCATTTTTAAATGTTTTGTTTTGCATTTTTAGATTAATTAAATGGGTAAAGTATCTTTAATAGAGAGACAAAAAGTTATTGTGCTTCACGAAGAAGGTTATTCGCAGCGCCAAATTTCGTCCAAAACAGGATATTCAAAGACTGCTGTTACAGAAATCATTAAAAAGTTTAGAGAAACTGGCTCCCTTGAAGATAGAAAGAAAAGTGGTAGACCTCCTAAGCTAACAAAAGATGACAATAAATATTTGAAAACACTTTCTTTAAAAAATAGGAAAAAAACATCAACCGAGCTGGCAAAGGACATTAACATAGCAACTGGGAAAAATGTCAGCTCTTCTTGTATTCGACGACACCTACTCAAATCGGGATTAAGAGGGTGTGTTGCAATTCGAAAACCATTATTACGGCGTGGTAATAAAGAAAAACGACTTAAATATGCGAAACAACACAAAGATTGGGCCCAAGAAAAGTTTAATCGGGTTCTGTACACCGATGAGTCCAAATTTGAAATTTTTGAACAAAAAGACGCCAATATGTTCGAAGAAGAATTGGAGAAGCCTATAAGCCCGAGTGTTTAAACCCTACCATTAAACACGGAGGAGGCTCTTTACAAGTTTGGGGCTGTTTATCTTCATCTGGAGTTGGTGATTTAATCAAAATAGAGGGGCGACTCACCGGGGAACGTTATGTGGATATCCTAAGGCACCATGCTGTATTATCCGGAATGAGACTAATAGGTCATAATTTTATTCTGCAGCAGGACAATGACCCAAAACATTGTTCCCGAGTGGCAAAGAATTGTTTAAGTAAAATGGCAGAGAAAGGAGTACTACAATTGATGACCTGGCCTCCCCAGAGTCCAGATTTGAATATAATTGAGCATATATGGGATTACCTGGACAGAAAGAAGGTCGAACATGCTCCCCGAAATGCTGAAGAATGTTTTGAAGTACTTCAAAGAGAATGGCACAACATACCCCAGGAATTTATAACTAATTTGTATGAATCTATTCCCCGGCGAATATCGGCTGTGATTAATGCAAAAGGAGGACATAGTAGATATTAAGAGTTTTTTATGAAGTTTGACATTAAATAGTTTGTTATTGTTCCATATTTTTGTGTGAAATACATGTGTTTTAATAAGTTTATAATATAGAACTACAAACTTAAATATTAGAGAAGAATTCTCCGGGATTTTTTGAAAAAATGTAAGTGGTCTAAAACATATTCACAGTACTGTATATATATAGGGAAAGTTACCGTCTCCAATGTGACAGTGTCAGCTTCTTGTTGTAGAAACTCGTTTTCTCGGTGACTATTATTTGTCAAGTGCTTCGCTTATCCATATATTTTCTTGTTATTTATTAAACAACATGCACACCAATAAAACAAAAGTAAGGCGAAAATAAACAACTTAAATTATCAGAAAGGATACGCTTGTTCTATGAGAACCTTGACCTTTGAAAGCTCTTCAGTGATCTTTTCTAAACTTTAAGAAAATAAATTGATGGTTTGCTAAATCAACCCTTCATTTCAAAAAAAAGAAAAAAAGAACACTTCTCGACTGATGTTTGTATGCTCTTATATTTTTTGGTAGATGTAATTCATAAATCACAAAACCTTCGTCAAATTACAACACATTCACGCAATATATTAGAAAATTTTTTAGCTGCAATTCATCAGAGAAACTTACTCAGATTGTAAACGAAGCTCATTTTCACTAGGTAACTCCTTTTCTTCTTTTGTCTTAACCGGAGTTAAAGGTGCTGCTTTCTTTGTTCCTTTTTTCATTTGCAAAGAATTCGGAGGCTGTTGAAAGTGTCACATCCCAAGTCTGCTTAGTTGCTGCTTAAAATATCCGGTAAAAAATAAATGGCGAACATAAGTGATAAAATTTTTTTCGTACTTAAAAACCTTTTGATATAAAAAAATATTTTTTGCAAAAAAAATTTACTTTATTTTTAATAAACTTTATTTTTTTATCATAAAAAAACGAAAGCTTAACAGCTTGAGTTTACATCTTTCTATTTTCCTCTATATAGATATAAAACGAATAGAAAAAAAAATCTACCGGCATACGATCTATCTAAGATTAATAAGTGGCGATCTATCTAAGATTAAACGTTCAAAGGAGCGTTTTAAAAATATTTTATTTTTAGCAAAAACTGCCATAAATCTATTTTGGATAAAAACGGCGACGCAAAGTTTTCCGTCATTTTTTTGTAAGAAGTCATATTAAAGGTAGAAAAGAAACCTTGTTATAACATTCGAGAGATAAAACACAAGCAAATAATATTCCTAAATTTATGTGATTTTAGTTGAACTGGATTGTTCGATTTTTTTTTGCAAAGTTTTCAAACAAATTGTTAGTTCTTTATGCTGGGTTTTAAGCTGAGCTAACCGCGTTCGTAAATGTTCACCCTGCAAAGAAAAGAAAAAAAAAAAAAAAAGATAAAACATGAGAAAATACAATAGCAAAAAAAATTGCTCATTATGATTCAAACCTCATCAACGCATCGCTCAAAATCCAGTAATAGAGTTTCATTACCAAGCAAACCAGATTGATGTTTCAATTTGTTATTGTCCGTGCGCAATGAATCTCGAACCTGTTTTGTTCGCGTAAGAATTTCTCTCCTCTAAAATAATTCAGAAGACAAACAATTATCTTAAAGGTAATAACTAACGCAGAGATTAACATCTGGTGATATTTGATTTATAAGTTCATAACTTCATTTCTTGAGAAAAGATAGGAGGGAAACGCAGATGTAAAAAAACACATTTTTTAATAGGTCTTGCTACAAGCGTAAAACAAAGAAGAAAAAGAAAATACAGGTAATGGTAAAATGCCGAAGAACTTAGAATATGCAGAAAAATAGAGAACAATTCCCACCCAGCTAGCACACATACGTTGGGCCAACGTCGGACCAACGTCGGAAGTGTTGGCCAATTTTATCAACTTCGCGTTGACGTTGAACCAACGCACAGTGGAAAATTGAAGAGCAATAGCATATCATAAATATTTTTTACTAATGTCGCTACTGTCATTATATTTCAATTTTATTTAATAGTTAAATAGCCAATCATTACTCTAATGCAGGAATTTCACATAATTTTATGTAAAAATAAAAGCTTTGAAGCCCTATTGTTTATTACTTTTGCGGATGTTCATTTCAAACCTGTTCGCTTCATCACTTTAAAAGCTAATTTTCTATAAAACTTTCTAGGAATAAATATAAAGTATTATACATTTTTGAAAAGCTCATGTTATGGAGATTTAAGGAAAATTATATATTTTTACTTATATGGCTCAGTTTAGGAGTAATTATTTGAACAATAAAATATATGAAAAAAAAATAATATTCTTCAAGTTCACTGAGACTTTTGGTAGTTACCCACGCTTCCCCACGTTTTACATTTAATGTAGTATTGTAGCCTAGGTGTTTATTAAAAACATGTATAAGAATGAGTTGCAGAAACGTGCGGTTTCCGAAATTATCGAGAAAAGAGTGATAAAAGTAAAAAAACAGAAAACCGCTTTTTATCGTGGTTTCAAACTTTGTTCATTTATAACAATAGCTTGGTATATGTTTTTTAACTTATTATCAATTTTTTATTGATACCATGGCATTCTTGTATTTTTGCACTCATTTTGTGGTAAATGTACACTGCCAATATATAAAGAGTTGAAACATTTATATCAGTATAACAAATTCACAGTGGAAATTAAACCGACACGTTTGACTATTGAATATTAGGTTACTTTTATGACTTGTTAAAATGACAACTTTTAAGTGTTCGAAACGTAAATTATTGTTTTCCTATATTGATGGAGGAAGGACAGTTGAGGCACTGTCAACAATTTTAAAAGAAAATTATTAACTTTCTAAGGACAACTTGTGTTTCATAATCAGTGATATTCAAAGGCACATTATTCCGTCGTTTAATAAGCGATGGATACAGGCGTCACGGAAAAAGGAAGATTTTTTTAAATCTAAGAACAGTGATTGGTTGGATTCTGAATATTGTGTACCTTTACCTAACTCAGAAGAGGCAATTACCGACTCCACGCCATCTACTTCTTTTGAAAAACGCGGAAAACCGTGCGTGTCTTATGAGGATTCGTCAGAATCCAGCAAAAAAAGAAAAAATTCCATGTTACTTAAGGAATTTGGATTCGAGCACATCTTTAATACATATCTTCAGCCGTTGCGTTTAATAGGAGAAGAAGCAGAAGAAAAATTTGTGGAATCATTAAGGATTGCTGATAAACACAAAAAAAAATTAATATCGAGTTTTATGGAATACGCAAGCCAGAAAAATATGCTAACGGATGAAGAAGCACTCAGCGTGTTTATTGATTTAGATTTAACAAAAGCACAATATTTTTACATGAGGAAGGTGACAAATGAACGAAACTGTTCCATATTCCCACCATATTATAAAATTCAAGAAATTAAACAGATCTGCTATTCACCATCTTCTGCAATAGAAATTACGAACTGGCGCAGTTGTTTGGTAAAATCCGGCACCTTCATCTGTTCGTTTTTGTCAACCTATATGCATAGAATTTTGCAAAGAGACTCCCGAGAAAACTAAAGCCATTGTAGATGAAATAAAGAGTCAAATAAACTCTTTGCGGCCGTCTATAATTAATAAAAATGGTAAAAGTGTACAAGTAAAACATAAACTTTTTCTAACAATGATAGATGGAAAAGTGGCTCGGGCATTAACGGAATGCCTACTGGGTTTACATGTACAATATGTGGAGCTACTCCACGGGAAATGAACGATTTCACCAAAGTGGCTTCTAGGCCTGAAAATGAAAGTTCTTATCAATACCGATTGTCTACATTACATGCCTGGATTCGTTGTATGGAAATGATATTACATATTTCTTACAACCTTTCTTACCAAACCTGAGCAGCAACAAGTGAAGAAAAGAAACGGCTAAAGCAAGAGAAGAAAATCTTGGTGAAGAAACGTGAGGAGCTAGGGTTGATCATTGACAAACCAAGACAAGAAAGTGGTAATACCAAAGAATGTAATACTGCTATAAAATTTTTTTACAATGCAAGCTGCTCTGCTGAAATCACTGGAGTGGATGAAAATTCGATTAAGCAATTTTACATAATTCTGCAAGCTCTCTCCTCAGGTGTTATGATAAATGCTGAAAGTTTTGGTAGTTATGCTGCAGAAACTGCCCGAATCTATGCGACCAATTATGGATGGTACTATATGCCATCTTCAGTACACAAAATCTTACTTCACGGAGAAAATATCATAAAGCATTTTACAGTACTTCCTACCGGAAGTGTTCTCGATCAGTTACAAATGAGGATGTATTTCATACTCTTCTGTACACTTCCGATCCGTACATCATTATTTCATAAAAACAACTATTTAAAAATTGTTATTAAGAAACTGTTTTAAATATTTCTATAATTAGTAAGTAAGCATTTTATGTATTTTTCGTCGTTTCTAACAATTTTAAGGTATTTTCATACATTTGTAAAGTATTATGTTAAAGTGTAAATAAAAAAAAAAATGCCAATTTTGAAGTTTTTGATTTTTATTTATTTTTAATTTTGTATAACAAAAAGTTCTTATAAAAAGTATTTCATTAGAAGCGTCATATACGTCATATACTACTTTAAATTTTGTCATATACTACTTTAAAATTGTCATATACTACTTTAAATTTGTCATATACTACTTTAAATTTGTCATATACTACTTTAAATTTGTCATATACTACTTTAAATTTGTCATATACTACTTTAAATTTGTCATATACTACTTTAAATTTGTCATATACTACTTTAAATTTGTCATATACTACTTTAAATTTGTCATATACTACTTTAAATTTGTCATATACTACTTTAAATTTGTCATATACTACTTTAAATTTGTCATATACTACTTTAAATTTGTCATATACTACTTTAAATTTGCGCAAAATTTCAAATCTCTATTTTTAGTAACAAAAAAGTTATCGATTTTTGATCCGAAACACAACCTTTTTTTTCCACTGTGCAACGTCGGGCTAACGTCGAATACGACTATGTTTAAATGCGTACAGTGTGAACCGGGTTTAGCGTTAGAAAAGTTTTCGTCCACTTCTAAAAGCTGTTGTGGCCCAACTTTTTATTAGAGTATTTTAGTGCTTTGAATTTCATGATTTTATAATAACTTCGTAGTAATTGAATATTGCGTAATTTCGAATTTAATAACAAAACATTAAAAAAAAAAAAATACAAACATGCTAATTTTTATATCTGTTAAGATGCAGTTTTTAATTTTTCTTTAAAACAAGAGTTTATTTAATTAAATTATAATGTTTATAATGTCATTATGTATAATTATAATGTTTATAATGTTTATAATGTCATTATATACAAATTATAATGTTTATAATGTTTTTAGTTTATAATGACATTATAAACTAAAGTTAAAGAAACTCTTGTTTTACTCCTGCATGTACAACATACATTCATAATGTATGTACTGTACATACACATAAATTAATCGTATCATGCATTAGTTTTAAAAATCATGTAGTTTGTATCAATAACATTATGTCATAATGTTATTGATACAAACTGTAGGATTTTTAAAACTGATTTATGATACAATCAACTACAATGTAGTTAATTGTATCATCCCTCAGTTTTATCTAGTTAATTTATCTAGTTAAACAATATCTAGTTAATAATCTATGTACCACATACCACATACTAATGCATGTAGTACACACATTATAAATAATAGTGTATGAAGTACATAAACATAATGTATGTAGTACATACAAAGCATAATGCTGTCTATACTATTTAGACAACTACTGCATGTCAAACACTGTCATACAGTCTGTATCATAAAATATGATACAGTCAGTATCATATAGTATGATACATACAATTAAAGAGTTATTAATTACTAAAGACTTAAGTAGTTAATAACTATGCAGTCTAAATAGTTATTAACCACTTAAGTCTTTAATAATTCATTACTTGGTACTACTTAATAAGTATTACCAATTAAGTGTTGCATTTTATTATATGCATTTGTGGTATTCTACAAAATGAATGCAATGCCAACAAATGTACTGATTAGTATTTTTTAAATCACATTTTTTTTGCCACGTTTATGCAGGTAGATCGAAAAAATTATTTTATTATGTTTTATATGCATTTTATTTGTATAAACTAAATATTTTTTGCATGTGTTTGTCATTAACTATTTTTTTACTTCAAATATAGATTTTTATTTTGATATAGATTATTTATTGAATATAAAAATATGTAAATTATGTTACTGTTATCTACAAACACAAATATATATAACCTATTACCTATAATTTTAACAGTAGTTATGTCTAAAGCTCATCAAATGAAAGATGCAAGTTCAAATGTTTATATAAAGTTATATAATGAGGAGCATTCAAACGCTAAAGTTGCTCTCAAGCGAAATCAATATGCAAGATTTGTAAGAATGCTAAGCAGTTAGAAAGAACATTATGTTTGAATATGTGTATAATTTGTACAAATATTTTAATATAATTAAAATTATTGTTACAACAAGTTTTGATTTTTCTCTGTGTTACAAAGTTAAAGATACTTCTTTGATCAGCATTAATGTTAAATATTTATTTATTAGTTAATCCATGTGTTTAACAAAGATAACATATTTTTAGTAGATGGTTTTGTTTTACAAAGATGTTAGTAAATGCATGTGTTTTACGAAGATAAGATATTGGTAGTAAATATACGTGTACCTCATTCCTGTATTATAATTCTTATCGGCATTATAATTGTATGTTGTTAAAATGTCCTAAAGCTATAATATATTATATAACTTCTTGTTTCTATATAGTTTTTGTATTGTATGTTTTTATTATTTATTGCTTCATTATTATTTATTGACATTTATAATTATTTACTGAATCAAGCTTTTGCTTAAATTGTTCTTTTTTTTCAGTTATTTTCTAAGGGGCATTTATTTTTTAATTCACTTGGCAGCTGTTAAAGAGGGAGAAGGTGACAATTGTTTGGGAGTGTATTAATTATATATATTTGTGGCATTTTAATGGTAATTGGAATTCTTTTAGTATTTTTATAGTAGAGTTTTGAAGCTTGTTGTATCAGTGAAATTATTCCAGTGAAATACTGATACTATTATTCGAAAATTTTCCGTATAGACCATGACTTGAAAAAATGAATGCAATATCAACAAATGAACCTATTATTTTTTCACCATTTTTGTGCAGGTAATACATAAAAAAAATTATTATGTTTTTGTTTATGTGCATTTTACTTTCACACAAATATATATAACATAATACTTATAACTTTAACAGTAGTTATGGCAATGCCTAAAGCTCATCAAATGAAAGATACAAAATCAGAGATTATCAAATTAAAGATTATCAAAGACTATCAAATTGTATAACGAAGAGCATTCAAACGTTGTAGTTGCTCTCAAGCGAAGTAAAGATGCAAGATTCGTTAGGATGCCAAGCAGTTAGAAAGAACATTATCATGTTTAGATATGTGTATAATTTATACGATTATTTTAACTTAATTATAATGATTATTATAACAAATTTTGATTTTCTCTGTGTAATTATTAAATTAAAGTTGGTTCATTAATCAGCATCAATGTTTACTTTTGTTTCTTAGCGCCAAGTTTTATTTTAACTTATTTGGACATTTTAATAAACATTACAAAGAAATAGTTGCGATTTATTTAAATTAATCGTTACACTTTATTTAAAGAAACAGCTGCGTTTTCTCTGAAGAAATAGTTCCACCTTAGTTAAAGAAATAGTTTACTAAGTAAAGAATTAGTTTTAATTTGTTTGCAAAAACTTTACTATTGATTCAAAAGGTATGCACATCTTTTGGTAGTAAATATACGTGTACCTCAAAAGCAATTATTTCGCAAACAAATTAAAACTATTAATAGTAATATTTAACGTAATATTTTAATAATCATTATTATTAAAATATTACGTTGCGCCAACGTCAGAATGCGACGCTCGCCCAACGTCGAAATCCGACGTTGGGCCAACGTTAGCCCAACGGTTGGTTTGGACGTCGCGCCGACTACCAAGTCGACGTTAAGCCAACGTCGGTTACCGACCATCGGCCAACCAATTTTTCGACGTCGGCCCGACGTTGGCTCAACGTATGTGTGCTAGCTGGGTTGCTTGATGGATTTAACGAGCTATCAAAAGTTTTACCATTTTTTGCCAGTTCAGCGAATGAGCGGTTTTTTTTTTATTCCAAAAATAACACTGGTCAACAAAAAAAATTATTTTCTCATTTCTAGCTTTTTTTTACCATTCTTGTGCAGTTATCATTTGACAATGGATCAATTTTCTCAATCGGGCAAATATCTAGGTAGTTTAGCAGATTCGTGCTTTTCGTTTCCACAGCGACTTGGTTCGCTTCATACCGTTAAACTGTTAATTTAACATAATGGTAGCTTTATAGACATGCATAAAATGTAACATGATTATTATGCTTTTAAATAAGAGGAAGAAGTTCTTTCTGTAGATAACCCTTACGATACTTCAGATTGTTGAAATGTAAAATTGACGTCCTGGAATCTATTTAAAGACACATTTGATGTAAGTTTCAAAGTCCGTTAATATGCAGCTGCCATATTTTGTCAAGATCTTGTTGGATAGCAAAAAACTAGCTCTTGGCCACTGAGAATTTGTTATATCTTCTGACTTGTTGAACTTAGTAATTTTTTGAATACCTTTTGTGCTGTTGGAGATTTGGAGTTTCTGCAGATATGAAAGTGGGGATATTTAAGGTGTGTTAGGGTTACGGTTAAGTTAGTTTTCGAAATATATAGGGGAGACTTGTACTGAATGGACCTTGTACTGAATGGACCTTTTCAAAAATAAGAACTTAGAGACCAGTTAGATGTATTTTTGACGTCACAAATAAATCACCTTTACACAATGTCTCTTCAGTATGTCTTGGTTAAATTTATTCGAAGAGAAGCAGTAGTTATGGAAGTTTTCTGATTTTTCAAGGCAAATGTAATTTTTTTACTTTTCTGAGTTTTCATTTTACAAAGTTTTTTCAAGGAGAAGTTAACTCTTAATATTAATAATGTTATAGATATATATTTTGGACTTCGGATAGTAGTAGAAGGAAAGTTATCTGAGGTACAGATTGTTGTAATTATATGGGTAACATGTGGATATTGATAAATGTACTGAATGAACCACCATTGATTGTACTGAATGGACCAAACCATCTTCCGATATGAGCATTTATTGCGTTTCAGTATGTTACTTACTATGACAAAATACTCGCGCTTTTTTAATAAATAAAGAAGTTGTGAAAGTGACTAATAAATTATGCTAAAAAACAAAAAAAAAAAAACAAATCATAAACTTCAGTACTGGAAGGCAGCTAAATTTAGGATACAAGTTACTCAGTAAGGTAATAAGCTTTGTTTTAACATATTCCTATTAAGATTATTATGTTTCATACAAAGTGAAATGTAATTTTTTGTAGTTAAATTATTTTCCAATGTATTTTGTAGAGAGAAGTTATTTTATAACTTCCATAATTTGTTACCTTATTCGTAATATAAAAAATTACGAATAATGTATCACTCAATTTAATTTATATTCCTCTACATTTAAGTTTTTATATATGTTATATACAAAAAATAACATGGAAAAGTAATTTTTATAATAAAATTATACGCAATTTTTATTAATTTTTTTTTTGTTTCAGAAACATTTGAGAGCTTATGATAAGAAAACTGCAACGGCAACTTCTACAATTTATGATAAATATTTGACAGTAGTCATGCGCAATGAATGGGATTCCCTGAAATGCCGTTTTAAAACTTTTTAGGCAACGTCAAAACGTAGAAATTCGTGTTTTCTGAAAACGGCTTATAGTTGTCTTATATAACAATTTTTTGGGGGTTGCGGGAATAAATAGCCAATCATCACATGAGTGTTGTACATGATAAATAGACTAAAGAAAAGCTACACTTTATAATATGTTAGGAATTTGCGGGATGACCCCATGTAATTTTGAGGACTTTATTCTCATAAATTATTTGTATAAATTACAAACTTTACAAACCTGAGCAACAGTTACATCTAAGTCTTGAAGATTTTTACTGAGCTCAACATTTTCTCCCTGTGTGAATTAAAAAGGCTTTTTAAATTTTAAGTCACATGTCTCTCTCACAGACGCACGCGCACGAGATTATGGAGCTATTAGGTTTTAAAGTGGCACATTTAATTTTTTTATTAATGTCCATGAAAAACCTTTTAGTGAAGAAAAATTTTAAAATGTTTTCATAAAAATAATGTAAAAATTTATCAAGAGATAGAAATGACATGAGAAACTATATAAATACTTAAAACAAAAAAAAAAATACTTAAAGCAAAAAAAAAATACTTAAAGCAAAAAAAAAATACTTGTACAAACTGCAACTTTTCTTTTAAATGAGCAAATATTTGAACTGTTGTAGTGATTTTCTTTCGAAGCTTCATAAGTTCCTAGAACAAAACGCATATGCTTGCAGATAAAGAGTTCTCTTACAGTTAACTAATTTACACTGTAATAATACTTGATGTACATGCTTCGTATAAATGCATACTCCATGTAAATACAAACCTAATAGAAAAATACATACTTCATTTCGATCTTCAATTTTTTCATTAAAGGTTTGATTTTCAATTTTAAGCTGCTCAAAGTCTATGAGATGCAATCCTTCTCCTAACTCCTCCTAACAAAAAAGGGGGTAAAAATACTCATTAAAAACAATTCCAAGTTTTTGAAATTAGGTTACAAATCAAACTATAATAATCAGATTTGCTTCCAAATATTTAGCAAGCTTCTTGTCAAGTTACATCTCTCTTGTAGACATTCTAACAAAATCATTTGATTAAAATTCAATATATTAAAATAAATTATTTAAATTTTTATAACAAAAACAGTTAAAATTTACCTTTACTTTTAACTGCATTTCATATTTCTTTAACTTATTCTTTAACTTGATATTCTCGAGTCGACACTAAATATTTTTAATTCCTCAAAAAAGTTTAAAAACATTTTTAAAAAAAAATTCCTGAAAGAAAAATAATATTCCTAAAAAAGTGTTTTCTCAAATTTATGAAATTTGCATAACATGCATTTTTTCCCCATCAAAATAAACAACCTTTTGGAAAATAAACATTTGTATTGTAAGATTGTAAAACAAGCAAACAGGCTTAGCGTTTTTTTATCATCGCAATTGGTGGATGTGAAATATTACTGAGAATTTACAATTTCTGATTCTATTACAATTCTATAGCATGCAATCACTAAAATGACTTATGTTACTGAGAATTCACTATTTCTGACTCTATTGCAAATCAAAAAAAAAAAATAATAATAAAAAAAAAAAAGAAACATAAACATAACAAAAAATTAATCCAGTTCTTGTTTCCTACAAAAATTAAAACTCTAAAAGCAGAAACAAATCTTACTGCAATAACTTCTTGTTCTTTCCTCATTTCCAAAATATGGTATAACTCTAAGTCCTTAAAACATTAATAGCATTAAAATGATTAATAAAGTAGATTTTACATTTTCTGTTGAAGAGCAAACATGATTAATTTATAAAGTAGCAACAAACCATTGTGAGTTACAATAAGCTTTAATACCATTCAATTTTTTTTAAAAAAAAAAAACTATTAACAAAAACTAAACAATTATTTTAAATAAAGCATCTTACCTTACTTGCTATTCTTTTACCAGAATGACTACTGATAGCATTTCTTCCAATGTTGTACTTGAAGTCAATAAATGCTTTACTAATGACAACAACAAATTATATTACTATTCTTTTTGTTGTTGTTGTTGATGTTTAACAAATGATTAAGTAATTTTAAAGAAATAACTCCAGAAAGAAAAAAATTTTCTTTTCCAAAAAATTACCTTATTTCCTCTACTTCTTTTAACTTTTCTCCACACCTTTTTCTAAATTCCTCAACTTGAATTCGAATACTACTTGTTTGATGAGCTTCCTCGCTTTGCAATTCTTTGAAATTTGCTACCAAAATTAAAAGAGAAAAGATGATTAAAGTTTGTTAGGAAATCAAAAAAAAGCAAATGGAGACCAAAACCTGAACTTCATTTAAGTAACAATTATCCACAACATAAGTTTCTACTTCTTGTGTGTAGTTCTTCAATAATGACAAACGAACAAATAAAGTGGTTTAAATCATCGTTGTAACTTTTTAAACTATGGTATATGTTTGTTAGAATCTACTTACTAATATACTTTGTGTAACGCTGGTCTTGTTCATTTTCATTTTTTTCTATATCCATTCCTTGTTCATCATTCTAACAAAAAAAATTCCTAGTTAAACAGATTTTAATACTTAGCAATTTGAATGCATACAATGACTTAAAAATGATTAAAATCTAAGAAATGGGAGATTAGCTTTATAAAGGCTTAACCAAAAAGCACTAATGTTAATTAACTTTTGCAAAGATTGAAAGTAAAACAGATATTACAGTATTACAATTTGTTTACATTAAAAGTTTATGTTATACTACAGACAATTAAAAAAAACTGACTCTTTTTTTTTGGAAATACTCAGCAAGTTTGCGCTGATATTGGGTGTTGTTTTTTTGCAATTTCAGTTTCTCTTCCATGATTTCCTACAAAAAGAAAGATTTAAGTAATACTTAGTATTAATATTACTAATAAACAGTATTTAAAGTTTTAAGACTGTTACATATCATTTTAAATTACCAAATGTTGGTTGAACCAAATCACAAATTATTACTTTATACTGCTTAATAAGTTCTTCTCTGTCATAATCTGCAACAGCCTCTGGTATATATTTTTCCCCATTTAAAATGTCTTTGTTTTGAAAATCTGACAAAACAATAGGGAAATAAGATTAATATTTAAATTTATACTCAATTAATACACATAAATATAACAGATATGTTATCAAACATATTTTCAATAAAATAAAAAGGACACTAAAGGATAGTTTTTTAAAAGAGCTATTATATTGCTCAAATTCTTAAAAATTAGTTAGGTGACTGAATAAGTAAATTGAGTAACTAAGGTTCATTATTAATCTACAAAAAAAAATATTTACATAAGTGTGTCCTTTTTAGCTTTTACTAAAATAGTGTTTGTCATAAACTGCATAACTCAATTGGGATAATGAAGTTGTGAAAAAAACCATAAACTTCTTTTTTACTTTATTTAAAGATAATTATAAAAATACACTTTAGATGTTTTTTTGGCAAAACATTTGAAAGTTAAACCATCAGTTAAGCTCCTTTTAGAGTCATAACAAAGTGTTTATTTCAAGTTTATTAGGAAAACTGATGTCTACACTTTTCAAGCAAAAAGAAAATGATAGGTCTTTTTAATGTAACTCACTAAAGATCAGTTATAGAATTATTTAAACAAAGTAATAAGTTAACTGTACCATCCATAAAATTCAAATTGTTACCTTTTTTTAAAACTTACCATTTAGTGAATTTCATCTTTTAGCTATGAGATTACTATTTAAACCTTTTTTAAAGATTCCATAAAACTTCAGTTTTCCTCATTATCTCAGGCCCATAAAATTCATTTTGGCAACTCAACATTTTCCTTTAGCACTGTTACTTCAGTTTCAATCTCAGCAATGGCTCTTTATTACAGATTCATTATTACTTGATTCATTATTACTTCATTATTACTTGATGCCTATAGCAAATAGCATTAAACCTAAAAGTTTAAGTTAGTAATGCTACCATAGCATTCAGCTCATTATTACTGCCATAGCATTCAGTTCATGAGTGTTTGAAGACTTTTGTGTAACTATAACTTATGATGACATGAAAACCTTTTTCCAGATAACATAGAAAAGGGTAAAGTATACAGTTATTGGCATGCTAAACTTATTTTATTATCACCTAGTGTTGTGCTAGACTTTAAAAAGATTTTTTTAAATAGTAGTAGGTCACATTCTCCTATTTTCATTTTTACCAAATATTATCATTATTCTGTGACTGATATAATGGGTACAAACAACTGAATTGTGTATTTTAATAATTTTAGTTATTAGCATGGGGTGCCAATAATTTAATTATTTATTAATTATATATACTAAAACTATTGACATATAATAGATTTTAAAATTATTTTTCATTAATAATCTAAGAAATTATTAATAATCCTGTTAATTATGTAAAACTATTTATTGACAAAATGCCAAAAGAAAAAAAACAAACTTTGAAAGCATATAAACATTATAGAGGCTATTCAGTTTAGTGAATAATCTCAAAATTTTGGTTGGTGAAAAAATTTGGAGTCCTTTGATCTACTCTACAATTCAGATTCAAAAATCCAAATAAACAAAATTTTTCATGTAGACCTTCAACAGTGCTAACTAACAATAAAAACACACTGGTAAATTGCTTTATATTCCAATCTCACAAGAACTTTGCACCTGCCAATGTTGCAGCATCTAGGCCTTTAAAAGCAGGTTGGAAAAAATGTCTTTTTGATGAGTGGAATAAAAATCTAAATAGTATAGTTTCTAAAAACAATTTGGCCCTAATTTGGGATAAAACTTGAAGAAAACAGTAAAATCTAAAGTTTTAATAAATGGCTTTAACACTTGTGGACTTTTTCAGGAAGACATTTAAAGAACATACATATTGCAGGAGAAAATTAGTTTCCAACAAATATTTACTTTATCTAATAAAAAAAAAGATTTGTAAAAAGACAGGTTGTAATACTTTATTACTAGCAATAATAAATTGCCTGTAAAAATTACATTAAAAAAAACAACAACATTAAACTGTGGTTGAGATTTTTTAATTCTGTAAGGATTAAATTAAGGGTTTCAGAGTGAAACTATTTTATAAAATTTTTAACATAAATTGAAATAATTTATATCATTATATCATCAGATACACATATATTAAACTAGACTTTATTGCAACAGGTCATAAGGTCATAGACTTAATATACTTTATATAAGTATCTGGAAGCTTACTGCTAATTTCTTCAAAATTTTTTTCTTCAATTTCATGACTGTTTTCCTGATCTTCTTGAATAGATTTTTCATCTTTTTCTGATATTGAACTTCTGCTTGACAAATAACTAGATTGAGATGATATGATATTGATTTCTTTGAGTAACTTTGGGCTTTGTTCTCTATCTTCTGGCTCTGCAGCATTTACCAAAATCTCTATTTTTTCCTAAAACAGATTATTTATACAATAGAAATAAAGAATTTAAAAAGCCATTGACCACTTAAAAAAAGGTAAGAATTTTTAAAAGAACAGCCCATATCTTTTTGAATAATTCCAGCTGACAACTTGAAAATCAAATTTCCAGGCCTGATTAAATGAATTACTCTAAGAATACCAACTTACACTCAACCAAAATATTGTACTGCTTTTTATGTAAGCCTCTTAAATTTGCAAAGCTAAAATTTTATTTTCTTTGCACTTAACTGGTGGTTTCTTGTAAACTCGGAGAAAAACTGTGCATTAAAAAGTGAAACATATCTTTTTAATTAAACTAAATTCCAAATTTTAAAAACACAACAAAAAGATAGTAAATGGTTAACACAACAACTATTCAGTACAGAAAGAATAAAACAACCTTAAGACCTCTGGTAGTCAATAAACACATATATGCAACTGTTGTAACATTAACCCTATAGCCATATGCATGGTAAAATTCATATAAAAAGCTACTATTGTTTTTACACTACGTTAACAGAATTTTTATTTTAACAAACTCACATTTGATCCAGTTGTATTTTGAGAAATTTCTTCACTCATCTCATCTATTGATATCTTGAATAAGCTAGACAACTCTATTTTAGTCAAATAAATTTAAAACTTTGATATGATCATTTAATTGTTAAATTAAAAATAAAATGTACACTGTAAGAAATAAAAGTAACTTCATAAAAAGTAACATTACATTACAACTATATTAAGTTATTATTATTATTATTATTATTATTATTATTATTATTATTATTATTATTATTATTATTATTATTATTATTATTATTATTATTATTATTATTATTATTATTATTATTATATATATATATATATATATATATATATATATATATATATATATATATATATATATATATATATATATATATATATATATATAATGTTTATGCATACTTTTTGTAATTTTTGAAAAATAACCTTTAGTAAAAATATTTTAATTTTTATGCAGAATACTTTAAAAGTACTTAAAATTTATTAAACTTACATACAAGGTAATTTGAATTAAGCAAATTGTGCAGCTTAACTGCGCAAATACAAATAAACAGTCAATGAACAGAATTTACTAAAGCTTTACTATACATATAAACAACATATGGAAATTAAATAAAAGTCTTTAAATATTTCAACCTGTGTTCCATACAACACTGATTTTTCTTCTTTTGATTACAACTTGTTTTAACGTTGTTTAAATTTCAAATTTATGTGAAGGAGAATGTTTACATTAAAAACAATCTTGCCTTGAAACATTTCCATTTAAGTGGTAACTACTGACATCTGGTGGCTGATATCACTACTATCATAACATTATAGCCATTTTCTTTTTATTGAGCTCTAATTTGTAAATTTATGTCATTTAAGCAACTTTTGAATTTGGATATTAAATGTATAATTAATAAAGGGTCAAAATTTATATATTTTAAACTATGTGGAATACTCAGCTGATCTCTGTTTTAGATAATAGCATATCACCAAAATTCCTTAGCTATTTATTTACTTCTACCCATTGTACCTTAGAAAAGTTAAACAGAAGGTACATTTTAAAGTTAATAGTTAAACAGAAGGTATTTTTTTGATTGAATACAGACATCATATTCCTTCCATGTTAATACATTCCAGAGACCATTTCAATGGTGACATGTAGACAGGTTCATCATTTAAATAAATAATTAATAAATATGTAACGAAAATAAAGCACATTTATAATTAGGTAAGGTATCACGCCTTCATAAATCAAAAATACATTATATCTAAATGACTTAAATAAATAATATTGTTTCTACCTGTTTGATTTCATATTTTATCTCTATTCAAATATCCTGATTGCTCTTTTTACTGACGACTGTCTTTTAAGAAAGCGAGAACAAGTTTTCAAAAAATAAAAAAAAGAGTCATAGCTATATTAAAGTTTCTGTCTTTAGTCAATATTTTTAAAATTTTAACTATTAGATTCAATTTCTTCACAACTTAAAATTTTTTAAGTTAATTACGTCCGAACACAATGAGTGCGAATATTACAATTACCATAGTTACCTAAAATCCTTATAGAACCAAACAAAGATGGCAACCCGCAATTTCGAATGAAATAAAGAAATTTAACATTTTAAGCTACTTACTCACAGTGGCGTATCTTAGGATAGGGCAGGCAGGGCACGTGCCATGGGCGCCAGCCTGAAAGGGGCGCAAAAGAGGCTTGGTTGCGATACAATAGGCGAGAATTTTGTAAAATATAAGAAATAATATATCATATAAAATAAATATATTATATAAAATAAAGTTTGTAACATCATTTATTAAAAAATTGTAATTAAGCACTTTATGTGGGGGAGGAGGGGCGGAGGTCGCTGTTTGCCCCAGGCGCTATATACCCTAGGTACGCTACTGCTTACTCATCTACACATTTCAAGGTTCTCATTTTCTAAAAGTTCATGAATTATTGTTCTATTGGAGTGTATCTTCGTGTGTTTACTCAATCCAAATTTTTATAAACTAAACAAAAAATTTGAAATAGAAGAATTTTTCTCAGAGTATGAAAAGATTAAAAAAAAAAAAAAACAGAAAAAAGTAGAGGTATATTTAGCATATCTTGGAGACCAAGTTGTGAGATAAAAGAGCTTTCTGATTTTTAAAAAATTAGAAAATTAAAAACATATAAAAAATTCGTTGGTAATGTTGTTCGCTAAAGCTAGGCAAAAAACCCGTAGGTGATTTAGACAAACAATTAGCCATTATACAAGCAATCTAGGAAAACTACTAATACCTCCTTGATACAACTTTTTGACTTTGAGAAAAAGAGAAATCTATCTTTATGTGATATTGGCTTCTTTTCTGAAGTTCTTTCGTTCTTTTTTTATAAAGAGCATATAAAATGCAGTAGTTCTGATGACTTTTCACTAATTTTTCATTTTTTTTACTTTTTTTGTTAAAACTCCACAGAAAGATGACCTCTTGTTTATGTACTTTCACATAACTAAAAAAATAGTATTAGCTTTTAGAACGACAGTTTCAGAGAATAACTTTTTATGTAACTAAATGGGAAGTTTTTACAAAAATACATTATTCTTTGTATGCAATAATATTAGGGTAAGTCCGGGAGATATTGTCACTCGTTTATAAAGCACTGTAATTTGACTTGCACATAACTAAAGTGATAGTATTAACTTTGATGCACTTCTTGTAATCAAAACTATTCCTTAAATTTTGCATTAGAGTGTTGGACAACTAACAGCAGTGGAATATTTATTGTTCCACTGCAAAGAAATTTTCAGCGTGTTTTAAAACAAGTTAATGAAAAAAATGTATTGTCGTTTAGAGCAACAACAGTAATAAATAGTGAAGATACAATGTGTTAGCCATCTGAAAGAGGAAAATGGAGATGTTTTCTTCAGAAACTGCCTTTAAACTCTTAACAGGCAATTACTCTTTTATTTTAGAAGAGTGCCTAAATAAAAGGAAGATGTCATTCTGCCGAGACAATTAAAACTGCTGGATTCAGCATTTTTTACAAACGATAAGTTAAACGTATCATTTAAACAAAATACAAGTTCACGAAAATAAAAATGTGAAGTAAATAAATCTATATAGTGGCACCTATAAAACAGATTTTTAAAAGAAGTAAGATTCAGATAAAATTACTAATACAATGTATTCGCATATTTACACGCATATATATATATATATATATATATATATATATATATATATATATACATAAATACACAACTAAAAAATTATTTGATGTACACACAAAAAAAAGTTAGAGAGGTTAAGAATGAAGTTAAGAGTTACTATTTAAGTAGAAATGGTGGAGTAAATTTAAATCCAGAATCTTAGACTTTAGGATAGAATTTGTTTTCAGGTTATTTGGGAATGTATTCCTAGGAAGGATACACTGGTATGTGGTGGGATTAATATCAGGTTCAGTCTGTTTTAGTAAAATATTTAAGTTACTGTAAGTGACTGATCTTAGGTTATGCACACACGCTATCGTTTTGTTAATAAAGTTATGAAATAAGGTTGGAAGAAGATTGTATTGTTGATCCCAGACAAATGAACAATATAAGAAATGGATTAAGTAATGGAAGAATACTTTTGGATGTAAGATATAGGATGTCATTACTTTTTAATCTTAAAATAGATTTAAGTTTACAAACTTATTTCCTTCATTAATATTTTAATACTTTATAATGTGTTTATTTATATATTAATTATTAGGTTGGTGCAAAAGAAAATTCGTTTTATTCAGTACTATTTATTAAATATAGTTAAAATTAAGAAGTCATTTGTCATCAAAATAATTTCATTGGCTATCTATGACCTTTCACCATTTTGTAACCAACTGACGAATTCCATCTCTGTAGAAAGACTGGGGCTTTGCTTCGAAATAGGCATCTAGCTGATTTTGTAAATCTTGATTTTCTTTGAATGATTTATCCCGTAAAAAATCTTCCATTGAACGAAACAAATGGTAATCTGATGGTCCCATGTATGGTGAATACTCAGGATGCGGCAAGACTTCCAAGCCTAGTTCTAAAATAGTTTCCTTGGTTCTCATTGCAACATGAGGCCGAGCATTGTCGTGTAGCAATATGACTTTACGGTTTCCATGACCTGGTCCGGATTTTTTTTCTAAGATTTTTTCATTCAAACGTCTCAATTATTGCGAGTAGCGTACAGCATTAATAGTTTGCTTCGGTTTCAGCAGTTCATAGTATACTATACCTTTCATATACCACCATACGCTAAGCATTACCTTTTTTCGATGAATATCGGGTTTAGGTGAGGCAGATGCTGATTGACTAGCACTCAACCACTGCTTTTTGTTGGAAGGATTGTCATAATAAATCTACTTTTAATTACCCGTTACAACTTTCCACAAAAAGTCCTTTTTTTTTGTACTTAGCCATATGAGAAATACAGGTGCTCAAACGTTGCATTTTGTTGTTTTCAGTCAAGTCATGTGGGACCCATTTTCTGACCTTTTGAATCTTTCCCATGTCGTTTAATTATCTTAAAACATTTGAATGATCAACTCCAAGTTGTTCTGCTAATTCTCGAGTCGAGTGCCGTGGGTCTTCTTCGAGCAATTCCTCTAAATTGTCTGTTTCCAGTTCCTGTAGCCTTCCTGAACGTTCTTTGTCTTTAAGATCAAAATCTCCGCTTCGAAACTTAGCAAACCACTTCAAACACAAACATTTAGAGTATCCAAACCGTAAACAGAACAAATTGCTTCTGTCGCTTTTGTTGCATTTTTACCCTGCCGAAATTCGTACAACATGCAATGTCTAAAATGTATTTTTTCCATGGACATTTTCTAAAAAAGAATTATATATATATATATATATATATATATATATATATATATATATATATATATATATATATATATATATATATATATATATATATACATTTTTATAAAAAAATTAGAATTTATAATTTTAAATGTGCAAATAAGATTGCTCTTTCAACTAATATATATATTATTTGCATTTGCATTACGCATGTACATCATATTTGACTTTGAAATTATGCGAATTTTCTTTTGCACCAACCTAATATAACTTTAACAATACTAAAACTGAACATGAAAAAACATTATGTTTATAATACTGTAATTGTGTATGGTATTTCTCGCAAAAATTTGAGTTCAGAGTTAAAAACTTAGCACCTCCTCACGTAGGGCCAATATCTATTTTTGGTCATGTAAATTGTTAAAGTTATGCATAAAGATGGGTTTCCAATGACGTGAAAAAATTTTCGTTTTTTAGCTTATAATTTTTCAGAAAAATTAGTTTTAAAACATAACTTGAACAAAGCCTCTAAAATGGCACGTTTGATTGGTTGGAAAGATTTTTGAATAAGCATAAAAAACTATTTTTACCGCCTGCATATATAATAAAAGAAAAAAAATATAAAGAGAGTATGAAGATGGTGTGGCAGCCGGCGTTTGCGTTTTTATGTTAGGAAAATTATAATATCTTACAAGTGATATTTTTCCTTCATTGGCTGAAAACCATTTTTATTCCTCATAAGCCAAATGAAAAGATTCTTTTAACTCTAATGACCAATCCTTGGATACATCTTCAAGTTCAACATTAAACTTTTGTCTTTAAAGTGAAATATGTTATTATGCTTCCCAAATGAAATAATATTATTATGCTTCACAAGTGAAATAATTTTTTTATGCGAAGTCAACTAATTACCTAAAACCACTAGGTAGAGCTATATTTAAATCTTTTAAATATTATTTTTACAAAATGTGAAAAACAAATCCTGAACGAAAAATAAAAGATTTATTTTGGAAAGCTGTTATTATATGCTTGGAGAAAATCAGCTACTTATTCAACTTTCCCAATACCAAAATTAAAAAAAACACAACTGTCAAATGAAAACTTCACGCCATAGAGAACTTAATTGCAAAGTTTTTTCTCAATTGATGAAGAAAATGATTGTATTTATTGTTAAAAACATTTTCATAAGTAAAAAGAAGGTGAAAAATGAATATAGTGTGTATTATGTAAAAGATGGTGTCATATGCTGTAATCATCTCTAAAAATAAATTCTTTTTCTTACAAATTTTGTTGCTAAAAATAAATTATTTTTCTTACAAAGTTTTGTTGCTAATCTTGAATCTCTTGACTTTTTAGTCTCCCTATTTGAACTTCACTGTCACACTCTCTCCTAAATCTCCTATTTGATGTCCATAAGAAAAATTACCTTTATTTTGGAAAAATTTATTGTGCAAAAATTAATCAATTATATTGAAATGAATTGGTAATCTCTCCTTTACTACTAGGAAATCTCTCCTCTAAAAGTGGAATTTAATTAAGTCTAAATTTACCTTGGGCCTCTTAATTTTAGGAAAATTCCAATGTAAATTGATAATTTTAGGAAAACTCTTAATTTTAGGAAAATTCCAATGTAAATTGATAACTCACAGAATTGTTAGTCTCTAAATCAATAAATTTTCAATTTGTTAAATTTTATTGGGTTAAAGTTAGTTTTTCCTCAAGTATTCTCTTCCGTATATTAATTTTTATCCTTAAGTCGATCTGTTAAAACTTCACGCAATTCTTATAATTAAAAAAGAGTAAATGCAGAAAATTGATGTAGGTTTTTCCAAAACACGGAAGGAATTTCAATAAATATTTTTCTATAATTTGAATTCACAAGTTATAGAAAAATATAGTTGTTTAAAAATCTTTAACAATTAAGAATGCTGATGTCTTCAAATATAAAATTCCGTTTTTCTCAAAGGTAAAAAAAATGGACATCTATGGGTCTTCCCCTGTAGTCTTCAAATATATTACATTCAGGATTCAAATTTCTTTTTACGACCCTTTTGGTAAAGTTAATCCCACTTTGCGTAAGCGAACGATCAGCAACAGCAAAATGATAAACGCAATATTGACTTCAGGGAAGCTTCAGATAAAAATTAACAAGAGCAACATTAAAAAAAACGGAGATAAAACAAAGACATCAAGAGGTGCAAAAAGTGTCGCAGAGTCAACTTAAAAGCTCAGCCAACTTAAAATACTATGTGGTAAAAATGTGAAGCTTTTAGTTGTAGTACTTTGGTTTGTCTAAAGTGGTAAACCCAAAAACATACAGTGAAGTTTTTTTGCATGAAAAAATGCCGAGGACCTGTTTTTGACCATGAACTAAGTCAAATTTAGAAATGATTTTTTTATGTATATATAATTTTTAATAAGATTAATTTTCATTTTATTTTTGATTAATTTAATTGATTTTCTTAATATCTTAATTTATTGTCATCAAAACTTAACCAGTTTACTTTCGCCAATTATATAGAGGAAAGTAAACGTTTTTTTTCTAAGTAAAAATCAACTACTTTTTTAATTTTCGAAATATTTTTCTTAATTTTTATATTTTTATAATGCGAAATTCTTTATAAAATAAATAAATATATAGAACCTAAATATATTTTTTCTTTAAAAAAATAATTGAATATCGAGCTGAATCATTTAGCCCAGTTTACTGTTCATTTAATGTGTAGTTCTTTTGGTGAATAGACAGTTCTTTTGGTTAATAGACAGTCAACAAAAACAAAACAGTAACGAGCAGGATCAGTTAATCGATTAACAATCACAAACATTTAATAACTAATCATGTTTTTTTGGTATTTCTTGCATGATTAAAAAAGGATTGCATGCTTTGTTTGCTACCGACTTAACAATTGAATTAAGCACTAAACTCCTATGCAGTCCAAGTATCAATCAAGTCGTAGCAAATCTCTTAACGATCAATCGTTAAATGAATTTCTTATGACTACAGTACGTAAGCGAGCGAAAAAGGTAAGCAAAAAAGTAATTGTCGAGTATGGTCGAGGAAAAGTGACGTGAGCTGAATTCACTTTCAACATACGTTACTTTTCCTCGACCAGCCGGCTAATGTAAATACGACATTTTTCAGGTTCGAGATCACGAAATCGGTGACAAAAATTTAAAAAAATATTTTTAATGACAACTAAGGCAACAATCATTTCGATCAACCTAAAGATTGATTACTAACATCAATATTATAGTTAGATTATGTTAATTGGGTTTATTTTTTTCAATTAGGAAAAAAAAATTCTCGTTACAGTTTTACCACTTTTTGCATTAAAAATACGATGACTCGCCGATGTAATTGCAGTATAGCCTTATACCTAGTACGTAATTACAGCATTAAATACGATGACTCGCCGATGTAATTGCAGTATAGCCTTATACCTAGTTCGTAATTACAGCATTAAATACGATGACTCGCCGATGTAATTGCAGTATAGCCTTATACCTAGTACGTACTTACAGCATTATTTCACACCCAGATATCTAAATCTTAAATTTTGGAGCAGATTTAAGATCGGATGTCTGGGTTTGAAAATAATAAAGCACTAAGGGTCAACTTTTTGGATCGTTTTATACCGACACGATGTGATACAACTTTTACAAGTTTATGTACTTCGATATAAGACAAGAGGAGTAACAATCTTGTCGTATATCGAAGCATCAATCTGTCAGTATAATATACACAATCATGAAACGTCCACATAAATAGTAAGCTTGATGACGTCAATGTGAATCAATCCAACTATAACCACCAGCCAGAACTTTGTACCATTGGGAATCGTCTTCCTCAAGAGCGTGTCGCTTTGACTTTTATCCTGTCTTTATTAACTCCTGGGATAAATTTCAAATGAGCCTAACGCATTTCACAAAAGAAAGTGGTGTTTTTAAAATCGAGTGCGCATTTCTTTAAAAAGGACATTGTTATCTCTGATATCATCTTCCTGAAATCCTGTTTTAAGACTGTTTTAAAATCTGCAGCGCTTGTTCTAAATCAAAATTATAGAATGTTTTAAAAACTAATAAAAAAGATTTCAATGACACAAGACAAAAAATTGTTAATACACTTACTACACGTTTTCAGGAGCTTGCAAGAGCATGAGCTGTGATGATACAAAAAGTTCATCTTGATTAACGGTAGCAAGATTTTCTTCTTTCTTTTCCGCTTCTTCAAACATCTTTCTTTCTTTTCTGCCAGCTAGAAAAGTTTTCATGTCTAACGGAAGACGATTCACTAAACAAAGCATTCACGTTTTAAATTCCCAGATAAAATTATACACCTTCATACAATTATACAGTAACACAAAAATCAATTCAACAACAATACATAAATTCAAAAAAGTTTTTTCTTCAGTAATAAACCAAATTATTTCTATAACCTTAAGTGCAATATGGTGTTTATTCAAAATCCAAGTCTAAAATAAAACACTTTTTTATTCTTTCATGTATCTTATTGTTATTCTGTATTTTATTCTTTCTGTAATAATTTCTCGCTAATTTCACTAATAATCCTTTTCAAACTCTTTTCCTACAATCACCATGGTTTCATATGGTTTAACGATTTATTGCCTTCACTGAAGTAATAATTGCCTTTACTGAAGTAATAAGAGCATCAAACTATATAAGTGGCCAAATTATCTGTTGGTCTATTGCACTACTAAATTGAACACCAATTTATAAAATTTAACTGATTACTTTGCACTTAAAAGATTCAATTTGAATTGTTACTTTTTTCCAAATTTTTTGAAAAACTAGTTTTACACTTGGCTTAAAATAAAAAGTCCCCTAACCTTCATGTACAGAAACAAAACGGAGTGTCTTTGTATGACTGTGCAAAAACTACTGCCCAAATTTTCTTGGTTGGCATGTGATATACCAAAATAAATCAAGAGCATATGATATAATATAAGGTTCTTCTGTAAACATTTTAATTCAGTTAGAATATAATAATGGTATGGATATCACTATGTACAATCAAATAATTTAAATACAACCACTCTTCTAGGCTGATAATTGGGGTACCATTCACTACTTGGATTTTTAGAAAACTTAATGGTACCAGTTTATGGTCTGCCTAATAGGTACTAGTGCATGCATTTTGAATACCATAATTAAAAAAAAAGCAAAAGTTGTCTCAAAAGAACATTTATGTTTACAAAAGAAATTTGAGACCAGTGCAAATAAAATTTTCAGGCTTGTGTTAGAATAGACTTGAATACTTTCTGATTGTGTTGAAGGTTGATGCAAAAACGTATACTGCCTCACTAACTGTGCACAAACATGTACTGCTACACTATTTGTGCACAAATATATTTAAATTCACCAACTTGTGCAATAAATAATGTATAGTTGCTAGTCACATACAATTATATTATTAACTGCATGTTTAAAACATAAAATAACAAACTTTTGTACAATTGAAAATTTGCTAAATAAACGGTTAACACTTTAGCGCCCATGGTAGCCATGGAGTCAAGGATACTAATGTCAAGGATACTAATGGTTCATTGTGACTATTGAATTTACATTTAGTTGTTGCAAGATTTGGACACATTCCTCCTGATGCAACTATAAAGTCTGAATTGGTAGTTTCAAGTTTACTTAGCTGCATAGCTCTTCTTTACTTTTTTTTTTAGATATGTAAGCTGTAGCTGTTATTAAAGTGATGTTATAACTTGCTATTGTCTGGGAAAAAATATGATAGCATAAATCTTTCAATTTGGTGAGTGAATGAGAAGGTACTTAGGATATCCAATAAATTGAATTAGTACGTTCTCTTGTATAAATATGGAATCTTATCACTGCACAATCTCACTTCTATAATGCACTGAAATTTTGCTTGTTTTATATTTACATTTTAGATTTGAAGTGATTTACTTATTTAACTAGCTTTTTTTTGATGCCATATTTAGCTTTTGACATATAAATTTGACATACATACATACATAAATATGTATGTATGTATGTCATACATACATACATACATACATACATACATACATACATACATACATACATACATACATACATACATACATACATACATACATACATACATACATATATAATGTATGTATGTATGTATGTATGTATGTATGTATGTATGTATGTATGTATGTATGTATGTATGTATGTATGTATGTATGTATGTATGTATGTATGTATGTATGTATGTATATATATATATATATATTATTATTACTATTATTACAAAAATTTGACAATAAAACGTTTTTTTATGAATTAAGAACATTTTATTAGCACAACGCAGAACACAATGCCTTGTTATATTAATAAAGCACAAAATTTTAAAGGTGAATTTTGGATTATTATAATTGGATAATTGGATTATTTCATTTGTCTTTCTTTTTTTGAAAAAAAAATTTAAAGAAATATTTTATTGAATATATGTACTTCTGAAATATTTTTAAATTACAGTGGTTTTTAAGCATAACTTTTAAACCCTACTTATTAACAGTTTTTGAAATAAAAAGCTTACTTACATAAAGCTCTATCAATTAAATCACAATTAATCTTTTCTTCCTGCTTAAATTTTTTCTAGAATAAAGAGAAAATTATAAGTTTTTTTTTACAAGCATAAAACACTATTTAAAAAAGAAAAATGTTAGATACCTTCAGCTCATTTCTAGTAAATCTTCCAAAAGCTTGTGCCATTAATGTAAAGTCAGTACCAATTTCACTTAAAGCTTTGTAAAAACGCAAAGTTTCTAAATAATCATAATTATTATCATCATCAATCATCAACATCATTGTCAGTGCCATCATAACTATTATTACAAACAGGTGAAGCAAAAAAAATTTAACAAAATTTACCCTCCATTCCCCAATGCTTTACCTTTCTTTTCTTCCTTCCAGAATGATAACTCAAAGAATCTTCATACAAAATTGCACTAAAAAATTATGAATGATGTAAAATTTACTTTCTTTTCACTGCTTTAGGAAAAACTCTTTTGCACTAAATCATGTTTCATAATGAAAATGTTATGGTGGAAATATTCAATTAAGCAAATCAATCAGTGAATATAGTATTCACAAAAAAATGATAGGAATCTCCTACTGAACTCCCTATAATCTATCCATAAATGGTAAAGTTCCTATATCCATAAATGGTAAAGTCTACAAAAACAATTGGAAAATGAGAATATCATCTGAGACTTTTGATTGCCCAGAGAAAAAACAAGCAACTCTGAACTTGAATTGACATATGCAAACATATGTAATGGTACCATGAGTAAACCTGAAGCATGCTTTGAATGTACTTTGGTATGTTAAATAAAGTTACAACTAGTAAAAAAAATTATTAACTTTGAATAGTTTTTAAAGAATGATTAATACAAAATTCTTAAGTAGGGAAACAGAACTTGTTAATGCAAATATAAGTTGATTTCCATTAACTGAATAGCTCTTATTTACTGACATTTTGAGACACAAAATAGAGATAATACACATGCATAAAACTCATACATACTACACATACCTTTTGTTAAGTAGAGAGTTATCAATTTTTTTCTTAATGGTTAAACTAAACAAAAAAATTATTTTAAGTGAGATTTCAATTCAAACAAAAACACATGCTAAAAAATAGTATGTATAACCTGTCTTGATTGATAACTATTTCTCCATCTTCATTGACCATGATTTGGGGCGCTATAACATCAGTTTCATCATCAACTAAATATTCTGATTCTTCCAATGGAATATTATTGGCTGTTTCTATTACACGCCCTTCCTCCAGAGAGCTGTAGAGAAACAAATGATTATAAATTCCAGCAAGTTATTATTTTTATATTTAGAGATACAAATATTTATATTATACATATGCAAATATTTCCTTTAAACAACACTTAATATATATATATATATATATATATATATATATATATATATATATATATATATATATATATATATATATATATACAAATTATAAAAAAATATATATAAAAAAAATATAAGTAAATATATAAATAAAAAAAAAGGGGAAACAAATTCTTAATAAATGCTTAAACTGTAATCTTTTTCAAAAAAATAAATAAAAGTTTCTTAACAAAGTTTAAGATAGAAAAGTTTAAATGCATTACTTTAGTTAAATGCATTACTTTAGTTAAATGCATTACTTTAGTAAAAATAATTTGATATAAAAAAAAATGCACCTTTTTGCTTTCAATTCTACCTTTTTGAAGCTTAAAAAAAACATTTTAAATTAAAACACAATAAACTTTAACTAGGAATAAACATTAATGCACAATCCCATTGCAGCTAAATACCATTCGAATGTTATCTAAACCTAATAAAGTATACATCAGATATTTAAGATCACAAATTTTTGAAGTTATAACTGTAAATATGACTGCAGTGACCCAAATTTTAATGCATTAAATAAAAAAGGTATTCTTGTTGTTTTAGACAATAATTAAGATTATTTTATTGTGGCCACATCCTTTGAGTCTAAGATCAGAAAAAACTCATGTCCTCTCTAAAACTTATAATGATTAGAGCTTGTCAAAAAAATATCAATGATTAACTATCTAATAAAACCTAGTTAAAAGACATAATAGGAGTTAGCTAAAAAATTTTTTTAACAATTTAGAAAAAGAAAAAAAACTAAGAAATGAAGTATGTTCTTTGGTGCATATGAGAAATGAAGTAATTACCTCTTAGGTCGATAGGAAATTAACTCTTGCATTGTTAAAACAGATAAGTTTCTTTCGATTGAGAAATTTTCCACCTTTTTTTTTTCTTCTTTAGTAGGTGCAGGTATCAAATTCTTTTTCTGAGTAAATAATAATAATAAACATCTAGTGCAAAAACAATTTTATAAAACATTTATTTTTTATCTTCCTTGATTTAACAAACTTACCTCCTTGGTTTTTATCTTTCGTTTAGCTTTTAAAACCTGAAACAAATAAAAAAATATCTCCCATTTTGAAATTAAAAAAACCAGTATTAGGATTCATATGAGTTTGATTGTGTACTAGTCACACAAAAAACAAATTTAATGGAGTTTATTGAAGAATTCTTTTATATTGTGACTGTTTTTACTTTCAAAATACTAGCATTTCCGTAAAATACTTTGAACTTTAATAAAATTTTAGGAGCAGTAATAGATTTTAAGGTTTGCTACAAGGGCTTCTGTTTTGTACTATGCTAATTTAAATACAGTAGCAGGAAAAAGTCTAAGGACAGTCTTTTATCTTTTATATTTTCCTCATAACTTTTTAATACAACATCTGATTATCATCAAATTTTCAGGAATTTTCAGAAATATCTTAAAATAGAAACAAACTTTTTTTTTTTTTTTTTTAATATAATTTTAAAAATATTGGATTGAAAAGCAGTGCAGCGGAGTGTTTAAGGACACTGATATTACCTTACACTTTTATTAAAACGTAGACAAAAGATTTACAAAAAGTGTTTCAAATGATGCTGTTATCTCAGTAACTTGTAGATCAACTCTTAGAATTAATCACTGCTTGGCATTGGCAATGCATTGAGCCTAAAATTTGATGAGTACACCGAATAGGATTATTTGCCATTCTTCATGAATCATTTTGAATAACTTATTTGTATTTGTTAGTTTTCGATTAGAGTTAATTGCCTGAAATGTGTTTCCAATTGGATTGAAATCACTACTTTGGGATGGCCAAATGACAAATAAATTTTTTTTGCAATCAAAAAAAGTTTTGATGGAACCTGCTGTGTGTTTTGGATCATTATCTGAAAAATTGCTGAAAAATCCATGCGTGTCTCATTTTATCATTTGCATGTGTCAGCATTACCTTCTCAATAATGTCCTTGCATCCATATTAATCAATAACTCCAACAATACAATGATAAGGATCAATTCCATCAAAACAAGAACATCCCCACACCATTATATTACCACCATCATGCTTAACTGTAGGAAGTTAGTACTTCAGACTGAATCTTTCACCTTGTGGATGACAAAAATGCCTAATACCATATGAATCAAATATGAACTTGGATTTGTCACTCCATAAAATTTTTGACCACTGAGTCTAATTTAAATGTTCTTTTGCTAACTTTATTTGGGCTTTACTGCTCTTGACTGAAAAAAATGGTTTTTTTGCTGTTCATCGAACAACTTTGCTGTTCATCAAACAACTTTGCTGTTCATCAAAAAACTTTGCACATCATAGTTGTTCTTTTGTTATTGTAACAGAACACATTAAAACTTTTTGCTATTTTCATATTTAATTCAACAACATTTTTCCTTATCACAACATAATTTCACTAACAACCTACCTTCTCTTTAACTTGTCATTCTTGGCCTGCCTAATTGTGGTTCGCTCTTAAATACTTCCCATTTCATGATACTTCTATAAAATAGCTCAAACAGCACTTTTGGAGTTATTTAATTCAGTTGAAATTTGACCAATTAAACTATTATGCTCTGTAGCTCGTGATATCAATTTTTTTCACTGGAAAAGTTTCTTTTGCTTTTCCCATTTGAATTTAAGTAATAAAAATCTCAAATTTTAGTTTAATCAATAAAAAATAAAAATTCACATTGCAGAAACAATATTTACAGAGGTCACTGCTGTTTACTTTTGTCCTTATACTTTTTGCCACACTGCCTTTCAATGAAATATTTTTTAAACTATAATTTAGAGAAAGCATAAAAAAGTGTTTTCATTTTTAAATTCACATATTTAGCTTTAGTTCTTTGAAATTTGATGATAATTCAATATTTTATTAGAAAATTATGGGAAAAAATAAATGACCGTCCTCAAACTTTCCACCACTACTGGACTCTTTAACTTGTTATTCTTGGCCTGCCTACTGGACATTAAAAATTATAAAACAAGCTAGAGAAAATACTACCAGATAGAGTAAAACTAACTCAAAATAAAGAATTGTATTCATTACTTGTTTTTTTTCATCTCCATCTTTTCTATCAGTATTATCTGCAGATTTTTCACCAATCAGCTCAATAGAATTTTTCTAAAGTAAATTGAAATAATGCTAACTAAACTATTGAGATTAATCACCTTGTAAGTCAGACATGTCTACACACACCAAAAGCAAAGTGTGTAGCAACAGCCTCTGTGGCAATCTAAATATCTAAACATAAAACAGTTTTTATTAAAGTGCATGAGGCTAACATATTCACTTATGTTATTTGCTGTTACTTGCTTTTGAACAGAAATCTCATATAAATAACAGATAAAGCTTTCATTATATTGTATTAGTATTGAGAAATCAGTTTGTATTTTTCTTTTTTTTTTAATTTCAATTATAACTGCAAGGTTTTTGTTTTATATAAATTTCACATTAAATTTTAAAATAGTAACCACTGGTGACAAAAATTTGGCACAATCTTTGATAAGCTAAAACTTATTGAATTTTTAGTTATCCAGTCTTATTTTTTTAGTTATCTTGTTTATAAAGTGTTACTTATCTTTTACTGAAAGTTTTGTTTACTTAGATTAATTAATAAAAAAGTTATCCAAAAATGAAGTCAACTACATTAATTGAAGAAGTGTACAACTATTGTAATTTGCATTCTAACGCTAAAACGAAGAGCACCGTAGAGTATTTTGTTGCCTCTAATCACCCCAAAAGAACCATTAAACGTTATATGGCAAAGTGGAAGAACAATGAGCCAAAGTCTCGTAAGCCTGGATCAAGCAGAAAACCAAAAATTATGACTGCTGGGAACATCAATCGTCTGAAAGGTCTTTTGAACAACCGGTCTGGAACTTCAACAAGAAAAATTGCAAATAAATTCAAGTGTGATCATTCCTACATTGTAAAAACAATAAAAAAAAAACAAAAATTTGTTATTTAAAGAAAAAACAAATCCCTGATCGCACTGAGAAACAGTTGCAACTGAAGTGTGGAAGAATTTGTCGCAAATTCAGAAACCGCGACTTTGTCATTGACGATGAGTCTTATTTTACATTTAAACATGCAAATAAAAATTCGAATGTTGGATTTTACTCAGATGACGCAAAAAATGCACCAAAAAATGTAAAATATAAGCGCAAAAGCAAATTTGAAAAAAAAATTCTTGTGTGGATTACCATATCCCCTCGTGGAATCTCGAAACCATTTATTGTTCCTGTGAGACTGGCAATTAACCAAACAGTGTACAAAAATTATTGCATCATCAAACGATTGATTCCTTTTATCAACAAACATCACAGTGATGGTAATTATGTATTCTGGCCTGACTTGGCCTCTTCACATTATGCTAGAAGTGTGACCAATTACCTCAATGAGAAAAATATCCGTTATGTAACAAAATTTGATAATCCAGCATGTGTCCCAGAATTACAACCAATTGAAGATTTCTGGTCAATCCTTAAAGGCTACGTGTATGAAAACAATTGGGAAGCTGAAAGTGAAGATCAGCTGCAAAAAAAAATCCATTCTTGTTTAAAAAAAATTGATAAAAATCTTGCACAAGGCATGTGTGAACATGTATACAAAAAAGTTGATGCCATACATAGTAATGGCAAGAAATCATTATTGCAGTCCCGAAAATAAAAAACTAATATATTGTTTAATATTCTGTACAACATTTTTTGATCATTAAACTTTTAGTTGTACTATTACTGTCTGTGTTTATTTTGTGCCAAATTTTTGTCACCAGGGGTTACACATAAAAAATAGCTATCTTCATAATTGCTTGTTTATTAATTATTCCCAAATAGGTGATAAGAATTGTACAATATCTTGACAAATGAATTGACACACCATGACAACAACTTTAAAAATCATTAATAGTTCTGTATTAACAACTAGAAATATTTAAAATGCTGTTATAGTACATTTTTTATTGAATTGAAAAAAAATGATAAACCTGTTTTTTCTTTTTCTTTTTCTGAACCTCTTCTTCTGCCTCATCACATGAAGAGTATGCTGAAAAAGAAGATAAACGTTTTTTTCGCCTTTGCAGTTCAAAATTTGGTCTAAATACTTTTTTCCCTGACACAGTTACTTTGGATGAAACTTCTCCATCTGATTGAGAACTGTAATCACTATGGATATCATTATTAATGTCCTTGAGGTCTTTAAGTTTTTCCTTCTGAGTCTCTACAACTTCAGTGGCTTTATCTTCAAAATCAGTTTGGTGATTGAACCTTACATGTTTTTTCTTCTCTGGAACATACATGCTAGGTAAGTCAACATCAAAAGATTCAATGTTATTCATTGAATTAATATCTGAAACAGCAACTAATTTGTCTTTTTTAGTACTCTTTTGAAATGATGTGTTTATTAGATCATTTTCTGTTCTATCAACCTCTTTGTTACTTAAAAGATCAATATTATCATATTTATTACTTAAAAGATCAGAAACTTTGTCCGTAGAAACAGCAGTTGATGTAAGCTTTTCTGAATTTTTTTGAAAAGAGTCATTAATTTCTTCATTATTTAAAGTAGAACTATCATCTATAACTTTTCTATTAGAAGAAACCTTTGGCAATATCTTTGTTCTTTTTTTAAGTAACTTTTCATTTTCTGAAGTTTGTATTTTCTTTTCTGGAACATCAAGAACAGGCACATTACCATCAATATATACATCTTCATTCGCAGAAACTTTGTCATTGGAAACAGCAGTTAAAACATTTTTTTGCAGACTCTTTTGAAAAGAGTTGCTTTTTGTTTTAACCAGATCAGTTTCATTAATTTCTTCGTTATTTAAAATGGAACTATTATCTAAAACTTTTTTATTAGAAGAAACCTTTGGCAATATCTTTGTTCTTTTTTTAAGTAACTTTTCATTTTCTGAAGTTTGTATTTTCTTTTCTGGAACATCAAGAACAGGCACATTAACATCAATATATACATCTTCATTCGCAGAAACTTTGTCATTGGAAACAGCAGTTAAAACATTATTTTCCAGACTTTTTTGAAAAGAGTTGCTTTTTGTTTTAACAAGCTCAGTTTCATTAATTTCTTCGTTATTTAAAGTAGAACTATCATCTACAACTTTTCTGTTTGAAGAAACCTTTGGCAATATCTTTGTTCTTTTTTTCAGTAACTTTTCATTTTCTGAAGTTTGTATTTTCTTTTCTGTTGCATCAAGAACAGGTATCTCAACTTGAAAAGAGTTGTTTTTTTTTAAACTATTTTCTGGTTTAATAATGTTCTTGTTATTGGAAACATTGGTATCATCCTGATTTTTACTTCTCAAAAAAACATTGGGAACTATTTTTGTTCTTTTTTTCAATAATTTTTCATTTTTTTCAATTTGAATTTTTTTCTCTGAAGCATCAAAAACAGGCATCTCCATGGCTGTTAAAGATTTAACCTCATTTGTCAAAACATCTGCAGGTAAACTATTAAATGACTGTTCTGTTTCTAAGGCTTCTTGGCTTAATTGATTAATATCAGCAACATGCGTTGTGCTGCAAATTTCCTCTGCTTGTTGTAATGTAATGATATAAGGAGTAGTAGGTATGACAGTATGTAATTTTGATGAAGTCTTTTCCACTTCATTTACATCTGCAGATACTGATCCTTCTAACTTCTCTGCATGATAATAAAAAAACAAATACCAATTCATTTACATTAAAGAATATGGAATCTAAATATCTTTAAAAAACTAAGTAACCAATTTACAGCATGATGAGCCTAAGTCTGGGATAATAATTACTTGAGGCAAAATTCAGATATACTTGAGGCAAAATTCAGATAAAATAATTCAGAATTTTGAGTGAGGGAATGTACCCTATCAATTGAACCAACACTATTCCTGAGGCTTTAATGAAAAGTTGATCTTAAACTCTAAATAATACTTATTCTTTAACTAGTGGAGTACTTTTCAGACTTATCACCTTAAGTAATATTGCAGATTCAGGCTGTTCATGGCAAAGTCAATAGATATTTATGTAAGCCTAAGTTAAGTAATATTTATGTAAAATTTATCTGAATCTATAACTACATTTTCTGGGACATTTGCTAAAATTTTAATATGTAAAAAACCTACCAATAGCTTCACAAGGATTTAATCGTTTTGAATTCTGTATATTTGGTTTTACCTGTCGCTTTCTGAAACTCATGATTTCTAAAAAGGCTGAGTAAATTAAAATAATTTTAGTATGCAAATCAAAACTAAAAGATTATATTTTAATAATAATGTTAAAAACAGACTTATATCATCAATTTGAATCCAAAATTTTCTTGTTGCTTGAGGAAAGAGGATTGTAAACGTTACAACATAATTTACATAAACCAAGATTTATTTCTATCAATACAAATATCTGTCAAAAGTATAAAAACTTACAACCCAGTTTAAAAAATAGTAACACAAAAAACACTTACATTATTTAAAGAAATTTAGTGAATCAGGTGCTAATAAGGCTTCAGTTCATGCTAGATTTACAATCCATATTGCCTGTCAAATTTTTTGTCTGCTCTGGAAAAGAGTTTTTGATGTAATGCTATTTTATTTTTGTACTTCATAACATTTCCTTAAGTCTGTAGGTAAATTTAACATTGGAACGGCAAAAACCATCTACTTATGAAGTGTAGACAGGCTACACATCAAAATCAAGGTTTTTGCGACAGACCCGCGTTGTGAAAATTGTACGGACTTGACCAAAATCAGCCGCATAATTTTATCGAAGTTTTCAAACAAGAACTTTTGTAAAGAATTACAGCTCACCTTTATTTTTTGTTCTAATTTAACAAAAATTGCAGGTAAACAATTATGAAATCTACTTTATTTCTTGTTACTTCTACTACAACTAAAACGTTTATAAATTGGTATGTTTAATTAATTCCAAATGGAAAAAAAAATTAAAAATATTCAATTTGTGGAGAAAATAGAATTAGCCTCATTAGCGTTATATACAAAAAATAAAGAAAATATTTTGTTTTTTCGCTCATTTAGTATTTAGTATAGCTTCCTGAATTTTTAATGACTTCAAATATGCGGTTTGACATACTAGTCACAAGATTTTGGAAAGTTTCTATAGATATTTCATTCCAAGCTTCTCTGATACGAGTTTTCAGCTCCAAGGTGCATTCAAATTGCTTACCATTTTCATAAACCTTTCTAGAAAGTATTCCCCATAGATTTTCAATTGGGTTAAGGTCTGGACTATGTGCGGGCCATTCCATTACGTGAATATTTTTTTCTCTAAACCAAGCTTTTGTAAGCTTTGAATTATGGATAGTAGCATTATCTTGTTGGAAAGTGAAAGTTTCACCCATCAATTCCTCACCATGTTCAAGTAAACTTATTTCTAATAAGTCAATGTAGTCCTGTGAATTCATTTTTGTTGAAATCCATGCCAGTGGAAGTTTTCCAGCAAAGGAAAAAGCCCCCCAAACCATAACATTCCCACCCCTAAAGTTACGACTCATCCGAGTTTCTTTCTCTTTTCGAAGATCGTGCCAGTAATATTGATAGCCATCAGGACCATCTAGATTGAACTTTTTTTCATCACTAAAGAGAACTTGATGCCACTCTTCTTGCCAAGACATGTGTTCTTTCGCATATTGTAATCTAACTTTTTTATGACGAGCAGTAAGTTTTGGCTTTGGTTTACGCTTTTTCCAAACTGTGTTTGGATCTTCATGTAAGATTTGTCTCACACGTTGAACAGATACAGGTAATTGTAAATCAGCACGAATTTGAGATGCAGTCATTTGAGCACGACGTACAATAACTCGTTTAGTACGATTATCAATTTTACGTTTGCCACCACTTCCCTTATAGGCTCCATAATTAACTCCAATCTTGAAGTAATTGTTAACCACTTTTGGAGATCTTTTAATTTTCTTTGCAATTTCCCGATTAGATAAGCCTGTATCTTTGTATGCTTTGATTACTGCTAATTCTTCATTCGTTAAACGCTTACCACGTCCCATTTCAAATAAAGGTATCAAAAACCAAATGTTAAAAACTTTATGAGCACTGATTTCACAGTCTTTGTTTAACTTACAAATAATAAAAAAAAACTAACTCACAAATGCGTATCACCAGATCAAAATATACAAGTAAACTGAAAATAATTATTGATGAGGCTAATTCTATTTGTTACCGCAAATATCAAGTATTATACATTTTATGGTTTTATCAAATGTTCCGCAATTTAATTATGCTATATTATAATCTAAAAAGTTGTTGTTTGTAACAGTAATTATATGTGTGTGGATACAAAAGTTGTACCGCACAAACTTGTTTACAGATTTACAAAATATTGGATCAGCACATGGTGAGGCTAATTCTATTTTCTCCGCTGTATAAGAAACTTACGTAGAAACTGAACGGGGTTTATTTCTAATCGCACATTAACAAAATTTTTCAGGAGGCATAAAAACTGTTTCAAGTTTGCATTAGTCTAGTTAGGAAGTGTTTTGTTTTTTTCAACGTATTTATTGTTTTTTGCCTTATGAGTTTCTGTAAAGAGATGAAGAACCGAATTATACATACTTCTGTATACTAAACTCAATCTTAACATTGATCCTGAATTTGTACGGAAGTATCTGAAGGTGCTCGGAATATCCAAAAAGTTAAAAATATTTTTCATTTATTTTTTTAAATTCATGTCATTTTAAATTATTCGGAAACATCTATATTATTTTATAGCATCTACTGGACTTAGAAGCTATAAACAAACTTATAATGTAACAATTATAAATTTTTTTTGCATAACTTAACCAGGAGGAACATGCCCGGCCTTATGTAGTTGTACGTCCGAGGCCAATAGCAAGATTGCCCCCAAAAAACTTTAGGTCATTTTTAGCTGATTTTTTTTCAAAATTGGAAAATCTTAATCATAATGTTTAGTCGTTTTGATATTTTTATTTAGATTTTATTTACTTTACACAACAACAACAGAATACTTACGATTGCTTATAATTTGCTCGCTGCAACCTAAAAAATGACTCATCCAGGGAAAAAATTTTAAAATTTGAAAGAAAATCAAACAGTTACAATATTTAAATCTGAAAAACAAAAAAAAAAAAAAATACTAAAGAAAAATAATGAAACAAGTTTAAACATATTTATATTTAGTCAAAAATTCTTTTTCAGACTTTCTTCAATCAAAAATTTATATAAGAGAAATTTTATGAGCTTTAATATTTGAAAATTTTCAGAATATATCAGTAAAGCATGCATCTTTTACAATCGAAATTAAAACGAAAAGTTAAACTATTCAAGTGTTTTCGGTTGTTGAACGTAAAGTTTTTGGTAATTTCAATTTTGATAAGATTCATTCATCAAGTGCAACAGTAGCTGGAATAGTCAATAAGATTCGTAACGCCACTCACACATCGTATCAACCAATTTATCTAAAAACATTTAACCCAGGTGATGGCTCTAAGCCGTGGGCCTACTGGCTTTGTCCTAAGATTGGTCCTGTCTGGTTTTATGTTTAATATAATAAAATGTTATATTCATTCAATATTCGAAAATTTTTTTATGCATTCGATACCCAAATTAGAATATCGAAAATTTTACATAAACACTACTAAAAACAAAAATGTTTTCTTTTGGTCAAATTTTTAATTTAATTTTTAATGCAAATGTTTAAAAAAAGAAACAATTTTTTCACCAGTTAGTTAAAATTATTAGTGAATAAATGACTTTTTAGTCTGAAAGAAAATATCTTAGAATCTTCTGTAAAAAATATCAAATATTTTTTACAGAGATATACCACGAATAAATCACTTTTTGGAGTTTTTTTTAACAGCCTCTTAAAAAAGATATTGCTCAATGTAAACTGTGCCCAATACAAATAAGCACCAAACAAAGTCGCACGATATGAATGTTTGCGTTAGAGGTTGTCATTGAACGGTTTTTTTTTCTTTTAATATTTCTCATGAGACAACATTACAAACAAAACAGATGCACTAATTTTTGCTCTTCTTTTTCATACTGGATGTAAAACGATTTCAGTTAAAGATAATGCAGTAAATATGCTTTCTGGAATGAAAAAAGCTGCAATGATTGGAGAAAATATTTCATGCTTAGCTTATTCGCTTCATCTTATCATTACTGATACTTCAAAGAAGTTGAAGGTAATATTTTTTATACCATTTTAAACATAGTTTTTAAAAACCTAAGCTAATAAATACATGTGCTAAAGAGTATCTTGCCTGTTTGTTTTTTTTTTAAATCTAAACTTTTGGACTAAATGAATGAGAAAAAGATATTTTGAAAGCATGATGATTTGGAGGGCGCCTACAGCGGATTCCGCCTCTTAATTAGTGGTTGACACCAAAATTTTTTATAAAGGCAGAATGTTTTAGAGGCTGCCGCCAATTGGGAGGCAGAAGCCACAGGAGACGGTCTCCAAAAACTTTGCCTCAAAAATATCCTTTGATGATGGTCGCGAGTGGCTCTCGCCTCCCGATTGGTAGCGGTGGCCTCCAAAACATTTTGCCTCCAAAAAAAAAATTCTAACGGTGGCCGGCAATTGGGAGACGGAAGCAACTGGAGGTGGAAGTCAGAACGTTCTACGAGAAAAAAATATTTTGGGAGGCGGCCACCAATTGCTACGAAAGAGAAGTGGAGGTGAGAAGATTTCTGCCGTTAATCAGTTTTGGCTGAAACAAAATAATAGTAGGTTTGTGAGGTTTCCCAAATTTTTTTTTGGAATCTTATAACTTTGTATGTTTGTATATAAAGATTATTTTAAATAAGATTTTTTTTCAAACGAATGATCGTGAAGTTTTTACTTAACAACTATTTCTACTTAATGGAAATACAAAACCCCGATGTTTAATATCAACCACAGATGTTTAGTTTTTGTTATAAACAAAAAGTTAAAATTTGTTCTCAAAATTGAACTTTAGTTAAAAACAACAGTTTTTAAAGAAAAATATTTTAATATTGATATTTTAACAGTACGGTTCAACCTAACATTCTAGGTTTAATTGTTCTGGAGTTTTTGGGCTTCTCCCGAAAAGCTTTACTTCTGTTACCTGTCCAATGAATAATCTAGTAGAAGAGGTATGAATTCTTAATTTACTGGATTTTTTGCAGGAATCTGTCATCTAATCTTTGCCAATAATAACAACGCTTCAAAACCTGAAGTTTCAACAAAACTTAGTTTAAAATGTGCAGAATTTTTTAGGCATTCTTTGAAGTATACCATTATTCTTTAACAAAATGACTACCATGAAATGGCTGCATCTAAGTGTTCAGCTTTGCAGGTCAGCATTTTGCTTCTGTTTTTTTTAAATTCTTCTTAAAAAGATGGTTTACAACCCCCAAAAGAAAAGAAAATTTCATTCACGGGATCAAATCTAGAATAAGCTAAGAGTCTTTAGTCATGATCAAAAAAGAGTTGATCACATTATTAAACTCCTTGGCTTTGCTTTTGTTTAATCCAACAGCAACAAACCTGTTGTCTTCTTGAGACTCCTCTGGTGGAAAGTTAAGATCGCATGAAACTTTAAACTTAGATTGCTTGTGTTGATCAAATCCAAGAGTCCTTAATGTAGGATTCTGGGACTACTTTTGCAATTAAAATTGTTCATTAGCGCTTGACTCTTATATCAGGAGTTGCTGACTAATAATGCGACTTGTTATTTACATAGTTTTAATGTTTTTTTCCAGCTGTACAGAAGTGAACCTCGACCGATGATTGTTAGACGTTTTGTGCATCATTTATGCATTGAATGAGGATCTTGAGGTTGATGAATATATATCACTCGTTTCTTTTTGTTTGTCTTTGACTAAATGCTTTTTATTAAGCTTTAGTTTTTCAACCGTGCAAATCAACACAAAAGCACAGTTCGGAGATTTTTTAGAAGGTGTTTAATATAGATTGAATCAAAAATAAACAACTCAGGCAATAAAATATATTTCTCACACCTTGATATCGTTTTTCGAATAGCTTTCGGTAGCTATGACAAACTCCTCTTGGAACCTCTTCGTATTTGAAATCCAAGCGATTTTTCACAAATTTGTGTATTCTTTCAACAACCATTTATATAAGTTCTCTTTTACATAATTGGTAGCAATTATAAGCACAGAAACCACACAGCTTTTCCATTTTTAAATGTTAACATTAAAAAAATTTTCTTGATTTGATATTTGTTGAATATTAATAATTACCTTTTCATCACTTCCTAAACATTATATTATACTTTTCGATTTTACGAAATTTATGTTACTTCTACTTTGTTATTACCCCAAGTGTTTTATTACTTCATAAATAAAAAAAATATGCTTACAAAACTAATATAGCCAATTAAATTCTTTTTGTGTTTTACACTGCAATAAGTTAAACATTAAAATAATGCATCATAATCTGAAAAACCCGATTTTTCAAATTTAAGAGTCAACAAAAAAGTCGAAAAGGGAGAGTTGACTTTAACTTTTTATTCTTGTAAACCTAAAACAATTTGTAAAAAGTTATAGAACAAATAGTAAGTAATTGCAAAACTATTGGAGGATGGTAGTTTTAGATTGTTCTTGCTTTTTTCTACCATTTTTATTTTTATCATTTTTATTTCTACCATTTACGAAAATTTGTGGTTTTAAATCTGTTTTTAGTTTTTCTGTAGCATATCTAGTTTTGTGATTACTAGCATGCCTAAAACATGTAAAAATCATCCGGACACATTTTACTATGTGAACGGATCATTTACAGCTTTGGGACAACGATGTAAAATTAAGAATGTCATAATGAAAATCTTTGAATTCAGCCATCAGACCTTTTCCACATAATGCGTCAATGCCTGTTCCAGTCCCTCCATTTGATGCACTTCAGTCTTTTGAAGATGAAGCTGAATTTAATACTTTTACTGGCAATAGTGATCAGGATTCTACAGATTTGGACTACACCCCTGGTTCTAATGTAGAACTGGAAATCTTTACCCAAGATGAGTTCAATGATTTGGTTAGAGACTTATTCTTGTCAAAAGAAAAAGCCGACCCTTTAGCATCTAGACTCAAGAAAAAACAACTACTTGGAACAGGCGTAAAGTTGTGTCATTATCTAAGTTTTTCGTTGTTGATGGCCTATTGCGTTATTGCACTAACATCAATGGACTTTTTGGAGATTTATTGCAGTCCCACATAGCTCCTGAATGGCTCTATTTATTGACTTTTTAAAGCGGGTTTTGAAAGCTGTGTTATTACATAATGGCAATCAAAGACCTAGCGTACCAATTGTATATTCCGTTCATTTAAGTGAAACACATGAAAACATGAGAATATTACTCGAAGCAACTAATTACAAACTCATCAATGGAATATCTGTGGTTGTTTAAAAGTCATTTGAATTTTAATGGGCATGCAATCAGGGTTCACAAAATTCAGTTGTCTCCTGTGTCTGTGGGACACGCGTGCTACTGCAGAACATTATGTCAAACGTGACTATTATCAAAGGGATGAGTGTAAAAAAATTGTGTCCGATATATTTCTTTGGTCGAACCTTAGAAAATTCTCTTACCACCTCTCCATATTAAGCTTGGCTTAATGAAGAACTTTATGAAAGCAATAGGAAAGACTAACTCTGAAGGATTTCAGTACCTGGTAAATAAATTTCCAAAAATCACCGCAGCAAACTGAACGAGGGAATCTTTGTTGAGGCGAGAATTCGTGAAGTATTGCAGGACAAAATCTTCATAGATTCTCTCAATGTTGAAGAAGATGTTTGGTAGACTTTCATGCATTTGTCAGAACTTTCTGGGCAATCGCAAATCTCCCTCTATAGAGTTGGCATTCAGAATTTGCTAGACGCCTTTCAGAAAATGAGATGTCGCACGTCTTTGAAATTGTTACTTTTACGTTTGCATCTTGACTTCTTGCCTGATAATCTTGGAACTGTAAGTGATGAGCAAGATGAATGATTTCACCGAGACATTCAACTAATGGTACCAAGGTATTTAGAATGAAATCATAATAGCTGATTACTGTTGGATGTTAATCAAAATGAACCAGATAAATTGCATAAAAGAAAATTGTATTCACAGCAATTTTAATGTTTCATTTTTGTTTATTTTTGTTCGATATACCCCTGTTTGTTAAAGTGATGTCTTTCATGTAACTTAAAATATTTATATTTTTTTAAACATCAAGCATTGTTGGTTCAGTGGTAGAATTCTCGCCTGCCACGCGGGAGACCGGGGTTCGATTCCCCGACAATGCACATTGTTTTTAACAAAATACATTTAATTTTACTTTAGCTTAAACATTTAAGTAAAATCTTTTATTATTATAAATTGTGTTTTTGTATAAAACATTCAATATGGTGTTTTATTTCTGGCTAGGGTAGGAAGCCCTATTTGCCTCACGTAAGACCGTCATTGGTTGTCAAACATAAAAAATTACTTTGCTTCAAATTTAATCACACGTTTTGTAACTTCATCTACTGCTTTCTGGGGGATATTGTTCAACTTGAGATCTAAACAATCTTTATCTCACGGTACGAAATGATGTGGCTTTCATTAAAACTTTTTTTTTTATAAACACTGCCAACTTAAACAGTTTTCACGTTTAAATTGTTTATAAATTTTATCTCAGTGTAAGTAAAATATAAATAATAAGTTATCTATTTATATTTTTCAAGTTAAAAATTAATTTCATGCTTAAAATATAATTTTTTTCTGCAATTTAAATTATTTCATTTTATTTTTAGCAACTTTCTCGAGCTAATAAAGTAAAATCCAGTCTACTTTCATACTAGTTAGAAAACGACTTCTATCAGAAAAAACTCTATAATCAGTCTATTCTACCATTCTATTACAGCAGTTTAATTTAAACGTTTCCTAAACGCTCACTGCAGTAGGGCGTTTGTAACATATCTTTCTAATCAATATATACATTTACAGGAGGAACTCTCTTCAAATAGCTAAATTTAACTTTATAAATGATTCAATAATTTCTTAGTACTCGCTTTTTTTTTTCTTTTTTTTTTTGTTGCGCAGAAAATGTTTCGGTCAAAGTTTTTGCTTTTTATCCTCAAAAACAGAGAATTAAAGAAATTGAAAATTCATTCGAAATTAAAAATATTTTTAATCGTTAAGAAAACATTAGTTTTAAATATTCACCATCGAGCAGTTTAAAATTTTGGGTGAAGTATTAAATACCTATTTTATAAAAGCAAGAAAAGGTATTTAGATATTTAAGCATAAATATTAATTAAAGACGTAAACAAACGTAGGTTGATGACATTATAATCGTTTTCGGTGAAATTTTATTTCTCAGAAGTTTTTCTCATTCATGTTGCTAATGAACTCTCATTGTTAAATAATTAAGGGCGAATTTCTTATGCTGCTTTCGTTACAACGATTTATTTTTAAACGCAGTGTAAAATATAAGAATTTTATTTTTGCTTTTTGTTAAAAGATGAGAATTTTGATTAAATGAAGTAAAGAAATCCAATGTCATCTCAAAAGTGGGTCTCGAGTATATCCGTAAAAGAAAGACGCCTTTCTACGCAAAGAAATTACAGCATTCGAAAATTCTCTCAAGTTCAAGTAAAATTTGAAGGTAAAATTTTTAAAAGTCGTAGCAAAAAGTCTCAAGTCAGTGAAGTCTTTTAGCGATTGTTCATTTATTTCGTTTTTTCTAGAAGAGCAGAGAGATCTCGAACCTTGGAGAATATTTGCAAAACAACTTGTCGAAGCTGGTAATGCTGATAAAGAACTAGAAAGAAGACAAGAAGAAGAAGAATTGAAAAAAAAGCAAAAGCAAGACGAAATAAACTCCTACGTAAAAAACGTTATTGACAAAAATAATTTTTATTTTAAAGATCCGTTACCTTCAAAAAAAATTTACAAAGAACGAGAAATTTTACAGAAGCAAAAAATAAACAAAGAAAAAAACCGAAGTGAGTCGAACGCAAAAGACTCCGGGGAGTCAAATGCTGTAAGAACAACCTTTGCAAAAGAAGTTAAAGGAATCGATATATTAAGTCAAACTAACCAACAAATTGTAAACAAGCAGGATAATAATAGTTTAATAGTTGCTAATAACTTAAGAAACAAAGAAATCAGCAAAAACTTACAAAACACAGAAAACCCCGAAAAATCAGGAAGCAAAGAAAACTACGAAAAGGACGGTGGCAAGAAAAATCATAAAAATTATCCGGAGATCAAGCCAGTTAATAGTAATAAAAAATATAGTACTGAAATTTTGATAGAAAACAATTTAAAAACATCGACAACTATAGTTATAAACTCTAAAGTACCTCAAATTAGTATAGAAACGGTAGACGATGAAAACTACTGTAGACTTGAGAAAGAAAATGGCCAAAAATCAAGTAACTCGTCTAGGAGATCTTCACTTGAAGTACCAACAAAAGTAAATACAAATCTTCACAAAGAAGTTGCTAAATCTAATAGAGAACTTATTTATGACAAGGTGCACAACAAACTCATTAAAGACAGCTTTGATCCTAAAAAGGGAGATACAGATAAAAGTATTGCAGGAAATAAGCGAGCCAAAGATAATAATCAAAATTCAAAGGGTATTCCAGTCATAGAGATTAAACAAGGTTCAGAGAATAAGCGAGTACAGTGTGAAGATGAGTTAGAGGAATTAGTTAATCGACATAAACAACGTGTATCATTAATTTCCTTCATACAACAAGAAGAAGTAAACAAACTCATAAAAGAACTCGATTTCAAACAATAATACAACATCAACTGTATACAAAAAAGAGATAAAAAGTATTATATATATATGTGTGTGTGTGTGTGTGTGTGTGTGTGTGTGTGTGTGTGTTTGCGTGTGTAAGAAAACAAATGTTGGTCTATTGTTAGTATGCATTTAAAAATCTATTTTTGTTTTTGCATTAATGTATTTTTTTCTTGTATATTTGAAAGTAGACTTATTTTTATGCAATTTGAAGATTTTCACTTCCAAACGAAGATAACCACGAGGCGCGCTAATTTGCTCATTGTTAAACTACCATAGATTAAATGAAATTGAAGAATATACATTGAAAATGCACCAAAATTTTATTTAATAGCAATTAGTACTACCACTTTCCAAATTTAAAACTATTCCAACTTAAGCCACAACACACCTTTAGGCCGACAATACAATATATTATGTTATTTAAACTTTAACATTTTCAAAAAAAAGTCAGTAATTGTAGATTGTCTTTTTGAGGCTTTTAAATCCATTTCAATGACACAATTTATGTCTTTAAGAGCCTTCGTCAAATCATCTCCAAAGTTAGAATAAAGACTGCAATTCTCGAGTACAGTGACAGCATGCATCGCTTCGTTCAGGCTTGGTTTTGTAGCATTGTCAGAAACACCAACGCATCCATCATCAGATTCCTCTTCAGTTTCAATAACATCATGCTCAGAAACTTCTGCAATGATGATTTGTTGACAATGCAAACATCTGATGATTTGTTGACAATGCAAACATCGAAATCTATGTCTACTAACTCTTCGGCCGTGAGATTAAAATCTGCATCGAATTTTCTTTTTAACAATTCGAGATCATCTCTTAAGTTTTCCATTACAGTCTCGTCTACATCTAAGCCACAGAAATGGTCGCTATCATCATTTACATGCTTTTCCACTGCTCCTAATGATATTCCTGATTTTTTGAAACAATTTATGAAGGTTTGATCTGGAATGGAATTCCATGCTTTTGTTAGCATAAACACAGCAGTTAAGATGGAAAACTTAAGCATCTTGTTCTCTTTTTCTAAGACATCAATTTGCTTCTTCACTGCAAGTGAGCGATATTTGGCTTTAAGAGATCGGATAACTCCTTGATCCACAGGTTGGGTGATCGAAGTTGTATTCGGTGGAAGAAAGATAAGCTCCACCCAATCAAGTTTCTGCACGTTAGGATAAGCAGAACAATTATCTATAATTAAAACAATCTTCCTTTTCTGAAAACTAAACTTTAGGTCAATTTCTTTAACCCCCTCTTCTTCTGCCGACATCCAACTTTTTGTATGGGGTTTATAGCAGCAAGGAATATTTTTCACACCTTTAAAACATCTAGGAAACTTCGATTTTCCAATTACAAACATTGAAAGTCTTTCTCCTTTAACATTAATTGCGGGAATCCCAGTCAGGCGAACTTTACTATGCTTGTCTCCTACGCACTTTTCATTTTTTAAATGTAAGCTTTTGTCAAGCAAACATTGGTAGAAAAGATCGAATAGAGTTTCGTATTTCAGCTTTAAATTCTTTCTTTACGCAGTCTTTTTAATGCCATGATTTTTTTAAGCAGAAGAAAATAATTCACGCTAATTGTTTAACAAAAATCAAAACGTTCGAAATTTGAAAAAAGAGTTCGATGGTTAACGAGCTTTTTGTATGACAAAAATTTAAAAAGTTCGATTTACAGATAGAACCTTACTGACTGGTCTAAAAAATCCATTCGAATTGTAGAGGTTTTCGAATTATAGAGATTCGAACTAGAGAGCGGACAACCGCGATTTTCGATTATCGATTAATGACCAACCAAATTAAAAAATTAATGATTAATATATTATTTATATATATTTATAAGACTCAAAATTAAAAAGACATATATATATATATATATATATAATTTATTATTATACAGTTGAAATGAAAATTTAACAAAAGATGAAGTTGAAATTAGTTGAAATTTGAAACACTTTTAGAATTAAATATACATCATTTAAATTAGATATATCTTTTGAATCTTACCTCAAGGACTCCTAGAATTAAGATTACCAGAGAATACTAATATATATTTTTAATAGATACTTTAAAATTTCAAGGAGGGAAAAAAACATGGAAGCTTTATTTAAAACACGTAGACAACCTAAAGGTATTTTAGTCTACTGGATTTAAATATTTATACATAAACTATATCATATAGTTTTATTATAGATATTTTATTTTAATAGAATAATATATCTGTAGATATTTTAATTTAGAGCTTAATCTAGAGATTAAAATATCTACAGATATATTAGTCTATTAGATTATAGTAGTATCTAGATACTACTTAAAATATATTTTTATATACTATACATTTATGTAGTTTTTCAACTAGCATTTATAATAAATGCTAATAAATTCGGCTTTGTTTTACTCAAAATATACTTGTACCTTTGATATTTTTCACTTGAATCTCCTTGAAATCTTTTCGCATACGTTTTGCGTTCCATTATTTAACTTTTCAGGTAGACAGAATGATCAACTGTAAGTAATGTATAGTGTAGAAAGACAGAGTAGGCAACTGTAACAAGCAATATTGCAACTTGCACGCTGTTATATAACAGCTACTCAAAAACACAATTACAATGGCGGTTAATAGTTCGCGCAAGCGTGTTAACACTTTTGACGTCCGTAGACGTCCAAATTAAAAATTAAGACGAAGTTCGACTAATTTGGACCTCCAAGGACGTCTAATTTGGTCGCGGAAATCCGGACCAGATTTGTTCGTCTTTGGACGTCCTAGGACGTCAAATGCCCACTGGGATAAGTATAGCTATAAGATTATAACAATGTTAAAATCATATAACTTTTAATATTTATAAGCAATAATTATAGCTATATTTTATAATATAAAGTATAGATATAGAACCAATATAAATTTATATATATAATTTATATTTTAAGACTAAAAACTAGTTTGATTTTTTTTTTTTACATCTTATTTATTCAATACTTACTGTTTTACTTAGTATATAATTTTATCAGAGTTATAAATATTAAATAAACTATTGTTAAAAAATAAATGTAATAATTTTAAGCATATATTTAAACACTAATAAGTTATAATCAGTGAATTTTTTATAAAACAGTCACAATATAAACATCGATCAATCTAAGTCTCATCAAAAGCAGGCATTTCAGTTGAAATGCCTGCTTTTGGTGTTAAAAAGACAGCTTACCAATATCCGAAAGCCAAACTCTAGATTTGTGTTGGCAAAACTATTATGTAGGTATGTGCGTATCTGCGATTTACGGCACCGATTTTAAAGTTAAAATTTTTTCACCGCGTGCTCGAGGTAGGTGTCATAAGAATGGATTTTTCTCGTCTTTTTTTTAGAACTTTATATTGACTTAGATAATATTTTAAAAGTAGAGTGTTTTAAGTTTATTGCAATCTGTTTTTTTTTTGCAGTTACTAACGTTTTTAGTGATTTCATTGCTATTGAAAACGTCATTCCTGTTCTGGAAGTGAATTGACATTGAAGGGATGATGGGTTTTTTTTCTAACTTTTGAATCAATTTTATATATCTATTTTCTATGTACCTGCCAAATTTTATTAAAAAATAATGACACGCTCATATTCTATTTTTGCACGCAGTAAAGGTACCAAATATTCTTCTGTTGGAGAGGTTGTGGGGGGATTCAAGATTATAAACCTTTTGTATATTTGAATTTTTTATTCATTAAAAAATTGTTTTTTTAGAAAAATGAAACTTTATTTAAAATATTGGTGATTTTTTTAAAGTATTCAAAACATGATTTACACACAAAAACACACAAAAAAAACCATATTCTGTTATTAGTTGAATAAAAAATATAACCGAGGCAAAGTAATGCGCTAAAAACTAAACAATGAAGTTCTATTATAAAACCACCATAAGCCGAACGCTAATTTTTTAAGTTAGGTGCAGTTTTCTTAAGCATTCCTTATAATGAATTTTTGTCACTTAAGTGGGCATAACTTTTAGTAGAATCATTAGTTTTTTATGAAATTTTCGCCATCGTTATACTGATTTAAAGCTCTTTACAATGATGTAAGATAATTAAATAGCTGAATAGTTTAAAAATTTTGCACACATACCTATATTATGTATCGCCGTGTGTTTACCGAAGCTGACATGCCGATTTAAAAACGTATCCACAACGAAGCGTTTTGCCGTTTTTCAGCCAACGGCGGTAAGCCAACACAAAATCGAGATAACGGTCCATCATCGGTTAGCCAGCAGCGGCAATCCGCATTAGGCATCATAGTGGGCCAGCAGCGGCATACCGGCAGCGGCTTTACGCATCACGGTCCGCTGAAAGCATGTTTGCTGGGAAGTGTCTATCAATCATATCTTTTCTCTTATGATCTAGTGTAAAGTTACAACTTGTGTAAAAGAGACGGCCATCGTCGGCGTGCAAAGTTCCCTTGGGATACTCTTTTGCGCGCTCGGCACAAGAAACATTCACGGCGTTCTTCAACATAATTAAATGTAAGATGTTTATTGATTGACATGCAACTCGTTTACGAAAAAAATGGTAATTACTAACTGGAAATGACAGATGAGTTGACGTCAAGCAATTACCACTAACAACAAGTAAGAGAATAGAGCGAGTTAATTTAAAAAAAACAACAGAAAATCAAGGTAAATCTGACAAAACAAGGAAAACACGGCAAATGACGAAAAATACGGAAAACACGACTTCCGTGTTTTCCTGTTTTTCGCTTGTCCCTAACTATTACCCTCCAATAAACCTAAAGGTTGAAACTAGACTCTAATTTAGAAACTAACAGCACCCCCAAAAATCTCTGTGTAAATAATAAAAGTTTGAATCTCCTCTAACGATTTCGTAGCATCGCTCCTAACTTCTTAAAGTTGTTTTGGCCCAAAAAAAAACCTATTTTTGGTTTTAAGATTTTATCAAAAAAAAAAAAAGAAAGAAAGAAAGAAAGAAAGATTTGGTAAGAAAGTAACATTCCATATTGCTATAGTACAAAGAAAAAAAGCTGTAATCTTTTCAACCACAAAACCCGATTTAAAGTAAAGACTAAAAAATGAGTTTTAACCCAGAAATAAGCAACCAATAAAGTTACTATTTACAAATACTTGGGACTCGAAAAACTTGGTCACTTGGTGATTTTGGAACAACTGTTATCGACGTCCAAGACACGACCTCATTTTGCTTCATAAGTGCACTTCCATAAAAATGTTTTTGGAAAAGTATCGGTTCTAAAGTTTTGGTTTTCAAATTACTTTTGACAGTCCATTCCCACGAAGTTAAAGATTCACCAAGATGGCGCCTACCTTTACGAAAATACCAAGTTTCTTCCGTTATGTAGTAACTGATTTTTTTACTTCTTATTCGTGTGAAATGGTTAAGTTCATCGAGAAATGCACTGAACTTGTTTAGTGAAGAATTGATGCAGTTTTTAGTAAATGTTCCTTCATACTAAAGTTTAAAATAAGAAAAGATTAACAGCAACTTAACTCACTTAAAACTCTCTTTCAAAAGTAAGAGATATCAATTTACGTTTAAAAACCTCCCATTCTTAGTTTCAATTTGAATTAAAATAGAATTGTTGACCAATTGAAAATGAGAATTGTTGACCAATTAAAAATTTACAAAATCAGAGATTTTAATGAGTATTTAAACAAATTGTATAATTCCAAAAATATTTTTGTAAAGAAAAAATTTGCAAAAAAAAAATTTTGTAAAAATATTTTTTTTTTACAAATGTTTTAAAGATTCATTAACAGTAAAAGAAATAAGAAAAAAGACTGATAAAATGCTTTACCATGTTGAATTTGCCTTTTGTATTGGGAACAATAAGAACAAACTTGCGTGTTGAGCCAACAACATCTTCTTGAAAAAATGTTTTTTTCTTTATGTTTTGTTGAATCGTACCACGAAGATGTTCAACGATTTTTCCTTGCGGAGTCTGAACCGTTCGATAGCCTTTATAATCTAAAATAAATGAGCCAACCATCGGCAGTGGTTTGTAGAACTCTTCACAAGTATTGTTAGTCGGACATTTGTAATCTAAGTAACAGGAACATCGGGTGCCGCTTCGACATTTTTTATACGTCGATTTCCCTTCAAAACAGGTATAATAGCCACTGAGGTTTTCGCTGCAGTATCTTCCTGGAGGACCAAAACGACAGTTAAAGCAGCTGCAAGCACTAAGATAAAGTAGTCCCAATACAATATAATACATTCCACATACAAGTTTTAGTTGATCCGGATGTAGTTAAGTAGGTGTAGACCATCTGTATTTTTAAACTAACAACTATTTATCTGTATAATGCCCAAAGCGTCATCACACGTCATCGCTCGCCAATCTTTATTTAATAACCACTAACTTTCAGACTTGAGATAAAACTCATTAACTGAAAACTTTTTTTGAAAAAAAAGGTAAAAATAAACTCGACAATTAATGAGCTCCTGACATGCTTGGCTATAAATATAAAGTGTGATAATTTCATCCTAATTTTCGATCTTCAAATTGCACAAATCGTTTTGTAATAAACTGTAAAGGAACCGCACTTGTTTTTCCTTTGTCAATATTTGTATTCGATATTTTGAGCCCATTCTCCTAACACGCAACTTCACTAAGTTAATGTTTTTTTATATGCTGATGCTAAGTTAAAGTTTTTCATCAAAAAGTTGTTGAAAGGGTTTATTAAGTTTGCCTCCGTAAAAATAAAAATGGTGGTAAATATTTCTAATATAAAAACAACTTGACAGCAGTTCTATCTTTTTTGCGACTAATTAATCACCTGTAATTACCTAACACATTATTTAACCTTTATAGTACAGACATAGCCTGTATAAGTCTTCTTCTATTGAACTAGCCAGTAACTTTCCCCTTAACCATTAATATAAGGGGAAGTTTTCACACAAACGTAATCTCTCTAAAAAGACTAATTTAGTAATTTTAGATTATTTTAACTCTGGATATAATTTTTTAAATTGACCAATTTAAATAATTATTTAAGTAAAGTTATATAAGTAAAGTTGTTATAATAAAGTTATATTAAGTCATTATTGTTATTATTATTATTATTATTATTATTATTATTATTATTATTATTATTATTATTATTATTATTATTATTATTATTATTATTATTATTATTATTACTATTAATTATTATTATTATTATTGTTATTATTATTATTATTGTTATTATTATTGTTATAACTATTATTATTATTATTACAGTATTACTATTGTTATTATAGTATAACTTTCCCTTTAATCATTAATTTAAGAGGAAATTTTCACACAAACGTAACCTCTTTAAAAAGACTAATTCGGTAATTTTAGATATTTTTAACGCATACTCTGAATTTTTTATTTTTTAAATCATTTTTTTAATTGACCAATTTAAAGTGTTATTTAAGTAACATAAATAAAGTTGTTAAAACAAAGTTATTTAAATAAATTTATACAAATTAAATAAAAATATTTAACGCTTCACATTTTTAAGTTAAAAGCAAAATGTGCCACGGATGACAGATTTTAAAATTTTATTGCGTTTCTTATTTCTGTATTTTATGCTCAAGGTGCTTGAATTAAAGCGTCATTTTGTTTACAACAAGTTTCTAAAACAAATCGCTGTTTTCGTTAAAGCGAAATGCCTCTGGTGATCAATCGATTCTTACAAAAATCCAAAAACAAAAAGGGCAGATAACCTGCAAATATCTTATTTCTCATGTCAAAGCGGGAACATAAAGAATTCGTAGCTCTCCAAAATTTATTTTCATTTTAACTTTTTTATTAGGGTAATATTAAAATCATTTTAAATCATTTTACAAAAAAAATATAATGATAAATACAAAAATAATAGTAGCGTTAACAAAAGTAGTAATAATAATAAAAATAATAATAATAATGATACTAATAATAGTAAAAAAAAAAAAAAAAAAAAAATAATAATAATAATAATAATAATAATAACAATAATAATAATAATAATAATAATAATAATAATAATAATAATAATAATAATAATAATAATAATAATAATAATAATAATAATAATAATAATAATAATAACAATAATAATAATAATAATAATAACAATAATAATAATAATAATAATAACAATAATAATAATAATAATAATAATAATAATAATAATAATAATAATAATAATAATAATAATAATAATAATAATAATAATAATAATAATAATAATAATAATAGTAATAATAAAAATAGCAATTATAATAACAGCAGAGGCGACTGCAAAAATAATAATGATAATAAGGAATGAAAAAAAAAGCAATTTATAATTTAGCAATACGAATATTAAATTTTGGTAAATTGATCAGTGAAGCAACGAAGTTTATGTCTTGTGCGTAAATGCTGTTTGTAAGCTGTTGTTTTCGTTAGCTCAGTGAATAAGTTAAGAAAATGGACACTGAACATATTGAGGATGAATTATACAGTTTTCATAATCAGTATTAGAGTTATGCATTGGTTATAGAAAACTTTTGGTTTTGATATACTGATACTTTGACACACGCTACACCAATACACTGTAAGGTTGGTAAATCCGTTTTTAATAGCTCATATAAAGGATAGAATATTGTTAAATGAACTTAAAAATCCTTTGTTCTTAAGTTCATTTTACTCGATTTCTCCTCCCAATTACATCTCAAAAAAATGTACTATATATTATAATATATAAATTATTTGGGTGGTTACTGAGTATATTTTTGGGGGGTGTCAAAATTTAATACACTTTATTCACTTTATTAGGTGTATCAAACTAAATACACTTTATTTTTAAGCTCATTTAAAGTTCGGAAGATTTAATGCAATTTGTGATCAATTAATTTGCTTTACACAAGTAAAACCACATCATTTTAATTTACCAATTTTCTCTATTGAAATGGCGGTTTCCTCAAGAAAAAAAAAAATGGTATAAGGAAAAGAACATATTAAATTAGAATTATATATATATATATATATATATATATATATATATATATATATATATATATATATATATATATATATATATATATATATATATATATATATTTATATATATATATTTATATATATGTATGTATGTATATATGTGTATGTATATAAATCATCACTTACTCTTTCAATACAGTACTTTTTAACTTTTTGTTAATTGTTCAATATGCAGTTATAAGTCGTTAACTCGTTAAGTCGTAAGATAGCATTTAGTTAACATTTAATGTTTGACAACTCATCATTTTATACTGGTGAGTTCTCGTTAGAGGAGCCTTATTAAAAAATACTGTTCAAAATATATTAATTATTGCTTTACGGACCAAAGTTTATAAATTATTGCTTTGCCTATCAATAAATGTTAATTATCGCTTTAAGCACCAAATTTGATTGAAAACAAAAAAGGTGTGTTAAGTGTGGTAAGTCACACTTAATACCCCTCCACCCACCCATCCCCTGTGTCTAGAAGATACTGAAACTACTGAAGTAATTCTTAAGTTTTAGATTTGTGTAATTCTAAAATTTGGGGAGATAACGAGAAGTAAATCTTTCTAAGCCACGTGTAAAACAAAAGCATAATTTGTTTCCTCAGAGGAGGGTTTAATACAAGATCAGGTTATGGATCCTGTCCAAACTCTAGAGCTAAAAATAATATCTAAAATGATTATTTTTATCTAAATTATACTGTGATGTCTTACAGCATTTAGTGGCATTTGAACCTAAAAGGATAAATTTTGGTACATGCGTTTATACACATATTTTATGTTTAACCACATACTTTACATTTATATTTTATGTTTAACCACATACTTTACGTTTATCCACATATTTTGAATATTTTGAATTTTTTATTTAACTTGCTATTATTTTTTTCAGTATTTGAAATTGGTAAATATATTAATGAAACTAAAAAAAAAAAAATGTAATGAAATTAAAAATCAATTTTTGTAGCGCTCGCCTAGAATTGCAGCGCTAAAATATTTAAAATATTGGTATTAATACGTGCATTGTGTGATTCTGGATGTGTTTTTAGCGGGTCAAACCTCAGACATCTTATTCTGTAACCACTCCGCTCCGCCCAAATAGTGGGTTGAAATTGCGTTTATTTTATCAAAATGTTTTATCATTTTTTATCGTCAGAATGTATGTTTTTTATTTATTTTTGTAACTTTCTAGTTTTATTTATTTTTATCATTTTCTGTATGTGAAGTCGGTAAAGCATAAACACTTTTTTTTGCACATTTATTTTCAAAATCTGAAAATAAAGATAACGAATAATATAATTTTATATTCAAAAAATATAAATTGGTTGTTTCCTTTGGCTACAAATAAAAAGTTCAGCGACACAGAAAATTTTTTTTAATGATTTGTTTTTTGTTGACAAAACAGGATCAGACGTGCAAAACAGTCTTTTTTAGCATCTTTACTTTGCCTCGTTCTCGAAACTTTGCGTGAATGGCATTCATAATAACATTCAAACTTTTGTTTCGAGACTCTTGAATTTCTTCATTTAGAAGACCTATTGCCAATGCCATACCTTAAATTAATCATAGTTAATCTTGAATTAAGATTATTCAAAGACTCTGTAGAATGTAATACCTATAGAACAAGCTGGAGTAGAGTTTGGCAGTTTCTTAACAAAACTGACATTAACATCAACTTTGCGTAGTTATCAAAAAGCCCCATTTTCTGGTGGAATGTCTTTTTTTTTTGCATCTTTCTCTGTGTTTCGCTTGAAATCTCTTCATCTAATATGCAATATGAATGACACTCTAAAAAAATCTTTTTTGACTTTATTTTATTACAGTTATACAGATGTGTCTACTTTGCCTTTCACTAATTTTTTTTCACTTCATTTTTATTTATTATTTCACTTCATTTTTATTATATTTGTCTAGCACTTTTAATTGCTCGATAAAGTAATATGTTCAAATCGAGTAAGAATTACAAACTTATTTAAAATTTTAAACTTATGTTTTTATAATATCTTCCGTTTTCTTTCCTCAGAGTTTGTCACATTTGATTGCGCTGTAAGGACTTTCCCAATTATCGTACTGAATTAAATATTATAACTGACTTGAACTTCCGAGATTTCAACAAAATTTCTATTGGAGATCACATTTTTTCAAATAAGTTTCTTCCGCATTTAATGTAAAGGCAAATTTTTTTTTAAATTTGAATAATATTAGACAATAAAAAGTAGATAAAGGTTTTGGATTCCTCCAAAATTTTTGCAATCTCAAGTAGTAGAGCAAAAAAAGTACAACAAAAAAAAGTAGAGCGAGGCAACAAAAAAAAAAGTAGAGCGAGGCAACAAAAAAAAAGTAGAGCGAGGCAACAAAAAAAAAAGTAGAGCGAGGCATGTTAGGAGCATCTACTCTTTTTCTTTTAAACCACGAAAAATGAACGTGAATTGTTATAGTTTTTTTTTTTTTTATAGAAAATAGTTGTACGAAATTTTTTTATTTTATGTGTATTTACACATCTTAAAGTTGTATAAACAAAAACTTGTTGAAGGTTGAAGAGAAGTTTGTATTTTAAGAAGCACAGTATTTACTTTTGAAACCAAAAAAAAAAAAATTACTCATCCCTTGAATCATTTCAAAAAGTCTGATGTATTGTTTTCAATGAATTATGTATTCAATGAAGTTAATTTAAAGAAATGATTACTCAACAAAGTTCAGCTTTAAAAATTCTAAAAAGGTGTTATAAAAACACGTGTTAATTTTGTAAATAACCCGATAAAATAACAATTGAATGGGTAATTAGAATGTAATTAGACACCGATATTTCTGCTAATAAATGTTTCGAATATTATTCCGCATTGTTTCGAACAGATTGCCAAATTTTAAATATTTGATAACAGCCAAGTTTTGATAGATTCAATACATTTTGAAAATCCTCTTTTACAGTAAAGCTGGTCCCATTTTTCTATCCTTTAAAATAAGGGAGACGAAATATATTACAGATCTCCTTAATTTAGTTCATATTTATTATATTTTAACCGTGTTCACACGCTTAATTGCGATAGGTAACCACTAATGTATTAAAAGAAAGCTTTAAAGTAATTAATGTCAAAATTACCCCGTATTAGGGGGTGTTTACATGAAAAGCGGGCTAGCTCGTTTGCAGGGCTAGCCCTTTTACCGAGATCTAGACGTTGTCCTTATTTCAACTTAATTTTATTTTGCGTTTATATGATTAAGAGAGCTAGCCCTGCAAGTGAGATCTCATTGTTTTTTGCCGAGATCTCGGCAAACGGGCCAGCCTTTGTCCATATAAACAGCCCCTTAGATTGATGTTACAAAAATATTTATAAAATAGCTTTTTTATTATCACTGCTAAATTTCAAAAGGAAGGCTTAAAGTTCGTCAGTAAACTGTTCGTAATCCCGCAATGATTGCAAGTATTGAAAGGTACCAGTAAAACGTAGTAGTAAGGTTTTTAATTTAAGCTTTGACTTCAAAAGCCAAAGAATATTTTTTCACATTTGTTTAAAACAAGAGTAATTAATCTTTTAAAAATTTTTCAATAGCCAGGTTTACTTTTTTCACTTCCTCCCTTTTAGATTTTAGATAAAAAAAAAAAAAAAAAAAAAGTATAAATAACTGCTCTGAACTCAAAAGAACTATCTCTGATGGTTAATCGGGGCATCCTTGAGCGTTGCCAGAAATTTAATTATGCGTTGAAAACACCGCTCTGAACGTTTTCCAAATTAATTAGTGTAAAAAGGCTGAGCTTTAAAAACAAACGAAATATCCTTCCCTTTTGTAACCAATATAAACACTCACCACGTGCGAGTATCCAACGGCGCGATACTTGAGCCAAACACTTTAATTTTGTAGTTATTTAATATCGTTACATATAGTTATTATATCAATGCAAGATTTTCATGCAAGTATCTTTACTTAGAGCAAATTTTCACCACAGTAATAATTCTGTACCAGTGTTGTTATTAGTAATGTTAAGAATGGCTGTTAGTTTCAGATTAAGGTATTTCTAAAAAAGTTAAAATTTTTTTAAAAATGTTATCATTATTATATTCCTTTCGATTTTTATGCTTTTAGTATTAATACGTTAGGATGGATAGACAATTCTTGAATTAGAGAAAAAATCTAATGATCATAACACACAGCTCTTACCATTTATACTAAACATCCTTGCTAATTAATTTTTATTTTCTGGAGACTTGGGTATTTTATAGCTTTAAAGTTCAACTATCTAATATTAGAATTTTTTAAACATTAAAAGCACCAAATATAAATCTTATATTTCATAATGTTACTATTCTCAACTTATTTGGTAAAAACTATATAAAGAAGTTTTTCTAATTTTAGGTCAGGATGCACTTGGTCATTATTCTTACTGTATTCATATGTTTTGCTGAATCTCACCAATATATAAAAACACAGCTTCGTAAAAGAGATATTTTTAATTTACAGAGTGAAAGTAACTTTTTTTTTTGATTATGATAAAGTGTATTTTTATATCATAATTAGTTCAGTGGGAATTCAATATCCAGTTGCATGTAGTTGTACTATTGTATACTAATATTATATAACATAAGCAGACACAGATGTATATTTTTAAAGAAATTTTTAAAATTAAAAAGTTTGCACAAGATTTATATATCTATTGGTTTTTACTTTAGATGGTTTACCTTCATTTGCAGCATTATTTGGAGAAAAAACCCCTGATGGTGGAACCTCTTTTGAGGTCATGGGATGTACTATCAAAAATACTAAAAATGGTTGTGTTTGGACATTAGTACCAGATGAAGCATGTGTTGAGAAGCTATCACTTAATAAAGTATTTGAATTGCTTGCAAGCAAAACAGAGAAGTTTAAGAGCTTACAAAATTTGACAAAAAGTGCTTTCTCACCTGGTGCTTTTGTAGTCAAACAATTTGTTTTGTCTACATGTGGTGAATTGAAAGGTGATGTTCAATTTAGCTGTCAGTCTGTCCAGCCTTTTGATGTTATCAAAGATAAGTTAAAAGTGAGTACCTAAGAAAGTTAATCCATTTTTGATATATCGTTTTGTTAAATAAATTACTAGCGTAGTTTTTTTTTAACTTGTTTATAAAACTTGTTTACTTACAAATCAAATTAACAACCGATCAGATCATCAACCATGATGAAATTATCAGCCAATCACCTCATGGAACAAACAGATGAAATTAGTTTAATTATCCTTAATTATTTTTGTTAACTGTTAAATGTTTATTTATATGTTTAAAAAGAATCATAACAATTATTTTTAACAAAAATTCAAAATATTTGTTTTAGATAATTAAAGGTGATTTAGACTTGAAGTTTAATTATTTGGAGCTGCAAGAAGAATTTAGTTTTAGCAACGTTGAGTTTGACATAAAAGGTACTGTAGAAATCGCAGGCCAAATTTTATCTGTTCAAGCAAAAAAGGACAAAAAAACTTCCTCATCAACTCTAAAAGTATTTGCAGAAGAAATCAAAGTTACGGATTTCTCAAAGTTCTTTTTAAAAAACAAAGAAGTTGCTTCCGCTGAAGTAATTGCTGGAAAAGAAGATGAAAACGGGGAAGCTATTGTCAACGAAGGAGGCATTTTCTCCAAAATGTTTATTGAAAAACCAATAATCAAAGTTCTGAGAAACGAAGATGGAAGCTACGAAATTGTTATAAATGGTAAGGCCACTGGGATTACAGGGCTAGGAGACATAAATGCTTTGTTAGTTGTTCAGAAAACAGATGATGGCCCTGTTGGAGTAGGTGTTGTTGCTTCTCTTAAGCAAATTCAACCACTAAAAGTCATTTCAGCAATTATCAAAAAAGACCTGAATGAAATAGAAATAATAAAAGATCTTGTCTTAGATATTTCAATAGAGTATGCTAACAAAGATATACTAAAGTTAAAAGACTCAGAAATCAAAGAGCTATTAAAAGCTTCTATTCCAACTCATTCAGAAAGTCTTTCAGAAGGTACCATTGTTAGTCTTAATATTCCAGTAAACAAAATTCTAAAGAACATTGGCTCTCCTGCAAACCTAAACAACATACCAAAAGACATGGCGTTCCAAGTGATCATAAAGAGCGAGAAGGTTTCTTTTGTATTTCCTCCAGACATTTTTGAAGACGGAATGAATATTTTAGCTGCATTAGCTCCTAAAGCCACTGAGCTTCTTAACAAATACGTCTTTAAGTCAAAGTTTAAGATTCTTTTCAAAAAGTATGATGTGAACATTAAAACCAAAGAAGTAGAAATTTCCATACAGATCCCTGATGAGGTACGTTCTTTTTACGCACATAAAGCATTCAAAAGATGAAAGAGTTCTTTTGTACAGACTTGCTATTAGTAAAAAAATAAACATTTTTTGTTTGTAATGACCAACTAAATGCATTTAGTATACTTTTGTAGATCACTCTTGGTAATACCTTCATATCTGTTAAAAACGCAGAGTTTCAACTTAAGCATGATGTTAAAGGGAAGTTCCACTTTTTGCTAAATGCTGAGCTCCAGCTAGCTGGTTCATCAATTAAGATTAAAGTAGAAAAAAAAGATGAGAAGTTTGATTTAAAAGGTAAAAAGATGTTTTACATTGGCCTAATACTTTTGTGCAATATTTTAAATCTTTGAAACAAACAGTTAAATAAGCCAAACTTTTTTCTAACAATGACATATGTTAGAAAAAGGTTTGACTTCTTTAACTGTTTGTTTCCTTCTTATCTTAACACTTCTAAATGAAATGTTTTTATTTTCAGGCTCTATTGCTTTCCTTTCATCTGTTGAATTTATAAAAGCGTTTGGTACTAAAGGGCTGTCTGCTGAAATGGAATCCAAAATGTCAAAGTTTAATTTTGGAATCAAAGATCTTACTGTAACAGCTCAGTTTGGTCTTGGAGTTCCACAGGAGGTTAGGTAAGTAACCGGTTGTAGTTTTAAAAAGCTTCTTCAAAGTTTCAGTAGATTTTTTTTCTATTTAGTCTATGTTCAAAAAGTACATTTTTACTTTACATACAAAGTAAAAAGCACATATTTACGTTTTTTAGTGTAATTTAGTTCTATCGATTTTGAACCCAGAAAAAGCTTCCTTAAAAAGTCTGTGTAAATGATATGTAGTTGATTAAATCAAATGTTAAGCAGAACATCAAATTAAAAAAAAAATGGAAAAAATGAAAAAAAATGTTTCATCATTAAGGTGGTTCAATCATAAGTTGCATATTGTAAAAAATACATACCGAAGCTATAATTTTACGGAGGAATAGCTAAGAAGTGGTTCAATGAATAAATTGAGACAATGTTTTTTTTTTAACTTAGATTGATAGGAAATCCTATTTTATTTAATTGGGAAGGAATGAAACTTGAAGCGTATATGCTAAGCAAAGAAATCCCAGTCTATCAGCTTCCTAAGCTGTCTGAAAACTTCATTGTAAGTAATGACAATCACGCTGCTCAGTTCATGAATCAAAGTAGTGTTTCAGCAACAAATCTCAATCCGTACAAGGTTAACTTTCGTCTAGGTTAGGTTTATCATTTTTAGTTTACTTTGTTGTTTTTCTGTTTTTCAAAAAAAAAAAAAAATTACAGAGGAAAATATTTTGCTATATAGAGTTATCTGGTTTTTTGAAATTTCAGCTAAGAGAAACAGAACTGACTCAGGGGAAGAAGTTGATTATGAAGTAGAGAAAGAAGAAGAAGAGACAGAAGGCTCAGCAATCGAAAGTTCTGATGTGAAAAGGGAGTTAACAAATGCTTATACCCACAAAGAGGAACAAGTAGTTTCAAGCAAAAGGGCTATGAGCGAAAGACAAATGGGGTTGGCGATTTTCATGAAAGATATCCGTATCGACAACATTTTTCAACATCTTTTTAACAAAACCATCATGGGCACTAACTGGATGGTCAATCTTAACATTGGTAAACAGTTTCAAAAATCTTTTAGCTAAATGTTATCATACATTATGATTATTTACTTATATTACATCACAGTAAAACAACAGTAAAATGAACTTTGACTCCATTATCAGAACTTTCATTTATGTTCCTTCCGCAACATCTTTGCAAATATTTTAGTAACTCATAATGATTTTGTCACAGCTGATAAACAATCAAAGAGTTTTTCTTTTTCTGAAAGAATACGCATGACAAGACCTTTCAACTGAGATTTCAAATTGTTGTGTCCTTTATTGAAAGTTGTTGAAGTTGTAACTTATTGCATTACAAGTTAATGTGAGAGACAAGATGCTAATTAAGTGAACTGATGTTGCTAGAAATATATGACAAGTAGTTCTTACATTTTATCTTCTTTAATCATATTTCTATCTCCGTTGTTTTTCTGCAAAAACAACGGAGATAAGTATGTCAATCAATAAAGAAAAAGATTTTTGTAAAAGCAAGTACTATAAATATATATTTGTTTTTTGTTCAGCGCTTATTGTATCAAGTACTGACAAAAATTCATTCACCTTGCCTGAAGTTAAAAATGCTGTTAAAGAAGTTAAGAAAGGTAAGGACATCATTTTCAGTATTTTAGTTTTGTTACTGAAGCTTTGTTTTTTATCTCTTACTTTTTAGACTAGTTAAAGTTATTTTATTTTTTGCAATTCTTTTATTTATGCTGTAGTTTTTTGTTAATTCTTTTCCTGTAAGTCATAAAATAAATCTTTTTACTATTGCTAAAAATGGTTTGAAAATTGTTTAGGAATATACTTTCGAGGGACATTGACAATACCAGAAGATTGTTTGAAAAACGAACTTTGTGAATTTGCAAAGAAGAGGATGTCCCCAAATGCTATACTATTTGTAACTGCTGGATTTCAAGATGATAACTTTTTTTTACAAGCTGGTTATGAAGGAGGGTCATTGGAGCTCAGCAAAACGGCTGTGTTAAACTCGATATACTTTGAGGTGAAATTCGGATTAAAGAATGAGTTGTCTTTAAATGGCAAACTGACACTGAAGTTAAAACCAGAACCTTTGGTATTTGAAGGTGAGTCAATTAGTTTTAAAACATTTTCTTATTTATGCAGTTATTTTAACTGTTGATAAGTTACTCATGTTTTTCCTTGTTAGTTTCTATAAGATTGCATGCAACTGGTGGTTTGGAACTAGCTGGAACAATGCGTGGTATATGGCAGAATCCTTTCGGAATACCTAATTTGGCTTTTGGAAATGCTGGCATCAGCGTTGCACTTCAACTTCCAGTATTTACTTTACGTAGTTTTGGTAAGTTTTTTCATCATGCCACTTTAGATGTGTAGTAGATTTCAATTTTGACTGAAGACACTAATGTTCTGTGTCTTTTCTCTCTCAGCGCTCTCAGGTGAAGTGCGTCTTGGAGTTCCAGGAAAGGAAATCATTGTAAAAGCTGCAGGTGGAATGGACATGGCAATAGACAATCATTTCTATGCAGAAATCAATAAGCTTTCAGTAGGTGCATGCTCTGAGGCATTTGGTTACAATTTGAAACTTCCCCAAGTGATCTTAGATTCAGGTTTTCCAGAGGGACTCACGATAGGATTTTCTTCTAACCCAAAAGGTAGAACTAATTTTTTGAAAGGTGTTTTAGATAAAAAAAATTTATTTTTATCTCAATATTGTTATCAGTTCTAGAAAGGTTTTTACTGGTACAGGTAAGTACAAATATACTTATTGTTTGTATATTTTTTTAAATCAAAGAGATGGTCTCTGTTGATAGCCCTAGTTGTAACATACATGCGGCGGTTTCGGAGTTAAATTTCTCTTCTATGGTGATAAATTTCTGGTCACTGAATCTAGCATTTTCAGGATTGAATTTCATGTGGCAAGTCTTCAGGAGTTTTACTTGTCAAAGTTTTTCTTGAGGACCAGTTGTTGCATAAAGCTTATTCTTGTGATGTTTGAATGTCAACATATTTAGATCATCTTTAAAATGCAGTGAATATTTTGTGACAAATTGTGATCACTGGCTAGTTTCTGCTGGGAATGAGCTAGATTTCAACAAATTTTTCTTCGTAATCAGCTTGTTTGCCTTTTTCTTGTTTCTGATGCAGGAGAAGTTTGTGTCTTCTTTCTTTTGATAGATTCAGTGTTGTGAAACCTGTAATAGCTGTTGTACACAGTCTTATGTTTGTTTCTTGTGAGTCCCACCTTCTGTATGGCAGTTGAAGATTGAATTTCTTGTTGAAAGTGATCATTGTGATATAAGGGTCTCTCTCATCGATTGCTGTAGCCTGAAAAGAGAAAGAAAAGGAATCGTGGCTGCAAGTCATCTCTTTATCCTTGACAGGCATTTTAATCATTAAATGAATCCAATTGGCACAGATTTGGTACCTGTAATTAGCATATTACTCTGGTGTAAAACTAAATCACCCTGTATTTTATCTCTCTTAATACTAAATATAAATTTTGTAAATCATCTTTAAGATTTTTTAGATAGAATTCATCTTTATTTTGAATGAATAATTAAAAGTAATATTCATTTTCAAGAACAAAAGATTTTTTTAAAAGGAGAATTTATATCAACTTTAACTTTTTTTTTTTTTAATCAGTTTTGATTAAACAAAAGTTGTTAATTTTTCAATTTTCAGGCAAGGAGATTAAGCAGCTCGGTAAAAAGATTGACTTTGGATTCCAGCTGAAGGGTTTACTTCATGTTCTTGGTTTCAAAGCCTATAGTAGAGTAGTGGTCAATCCAAAGAAACTTCTAGTTGACTGTGAATTATCACCTATTGAAATTTTCAATGGTGCTCTGAAGTTGGCAAGATCTTTAAAAGATCAAGAAAATGGACCAAAGATCTTAATCGAAATTTCTCCCACATCAGTAGGCATTAATTTCTTAACTTGAATTTTACTTTATATTTTTTATTTACTAGATAGTTTTTCTGGGAACAGCAAATGGCAATCAAACTTAACTAAATCCATGTGTAAAACAATTTTTTTACTTTTGCATAAATATAGCTTTGTTGATCAACTATAGAGCATCATTATTTTATGCAGATCAAAGTGTTGTATATGGTATGCTGTTTCAACATTTATTTATAGGCTAAGTTCTTTATACAAGGTGCTATTTGGATTCTGGGTATATCATCAGCTGTTACAATTGACATTGGTGAAAGAGGCATGCAGTTTGATGTCTCAGGAAGTCTGTTTGGTATAGTTGCTGCAAATTTGTCTGTAAAGGCTCCGTATGGAAAAGAAATGAATTTAGACAAAGCTGGATTTCAGGTAATTAAAAGCGTTAAAAACTCTTGCTTTTTAATTACCAATAAACAGAGGTGAGCACTTCCGATGTAAGCTCCATTATTCCGATATTCCGCTAGTATTGTGCAAAGAAAAAAATGATGGACTATCGGACTAATATATGTATCGGACTTTGACTATCAAACTGGTAATATAAGATATCCAATATTTTGATAACTATCAGACTATTTAAAAAGTATCCGACTGTGGGGCTAAAAAAATTACTATTTGACTTCAGTTATTGGACTGTCCAATAGTTGTATTTTTGTCCTCTGTATTTTTATATCTGTAATAAATTATTTTTTTTGAACTAGTTCAGATTAAAAAGTTATGACAATGATATTTGAGGTGTGTGTATTTGTTCTGCACCATTATATCATATTCTGTTATAGCCTTTTTAGTTTTTACTTTTCAACAATCGAATTATGATTTTCTAATTAATAAGTTTCAAATTACACATGCACACACACATAAACCCCATCACTGTGGTGCCCATACAATCAACTAATGGCAATAGTAGATGTTAGAAAAGTGACCTTCTACTCTTTAGTTTTAGTTGTGTTTCCAAACTGAATCAATGTTTGTCAAAAATTAAATCTACAAAACAGTACTTGTTACAAAATTCTTAACAATATAGCTTCTTTAGTATGTATTCATTATTTTTTTTAGTTCATTCATAATTTAACATAAAGGATAATGAATATTGTTTTCCTAATTTTTGCAGAGAGAAAATTTTAGAAATGAAAACTCTTTAAAATCAGCCTCTTTTTTTTTTTTGTTTCTTTGGTAGAGTTTAGAAATCTGTCTGATTTTGTGGTTTTGAAAAGAATTTAAGAATATTGTAGCTTTTTTACAATCTGATTTAAAAGTGGTAAACTAGTTATCAAAACCTTAGCAAAAGTAATAGTTTTTTTTGCCAGTATACTTTTCCTTATCTATAAATATAAGTAATTAACTGATTTTGTGAATGAAACTTGCTCGGTATTTTAACTTATGTTAGGATAGGATAATGCAGATTGGTTAAGTCTAGGCTAAGCTAAGTAGGATAGATTAGGCTAAGCTAATCTTATTTAGGATAGGTTAGGCTAGGCTAATGTAGGTAAGGAAAAAAAAGTTACCCCCTCCTCCTGTAGAAAAAACCTAGTTACACCCCTGGCTCTTTGAAAAACTAGTGTTCCTCAAAAGAAATCTCCACCTGCTGGATGAGAAGTGGATGGCCCTGATGGAGAGGGCAGTCGATTGATTTCATAGCTTATGTACTTTTTGTGTTAAAAAAATAAATTCAACATATGCCTAGTTTTTCTTGCACTGTATTTATTAAACTTTGTATGTAAGTTAAGAGTGCACACTCTACTTATAAATCTAAAGCCATGCTTTCAATTTTGAAAAACTTAGCCAAAAGTGTAAATTTTTCAAAATAAATAAAAAAAATCAAAAATAGCTTTTAAATTTTTAAAGCTATTGGACTATCGGAATATTGATAATTGGACTGGCAAATCAAAAAAATATTAGGCTATCAAGATATTGGACTATCAGATATCAGACTCAAAAAAACATAATGTGCCCAGCTCTGCCATTATGTACTTACAACTCTTACATACTGTATACTTGAATACATTTTACATTAAAGTTTAACTAAAAGGTCTAAGTTAAAACTGTTGTAAAGGTGGTTTATGTTATGGAAATGATCTTTTTAGAATTTAAAACAATTTAAGACATTTTCAAAGATTATTTTCAAAGATTGGATTAATATTGGTTTGTTAAATATTTAGGTTGCAGCTTGTTTATCAGCTGATTTAAAGGAGGCAACCAGTGAGGCTAATAATGTGGTTGAAGATGCTGTTGTAAAAACAAACGAAATTATTTCAACCACTAATGCTAAAGTCAATGAGCATGGTATGGTTTTTATGCATTTTATTATTTTAAAAAAATCATTGTTACTGAGATGTTCATCAAAAATGTTCAAATGTATCAACTAAGTAGAGGTCACTTTTTAACCCTTTTTAAAGTTCAAATTTCTAAAAGGTCCCACATAGACCACCTCAGATTTTGGGGAACCTTATTTTGGCAGTGTATATCAATGAGATAAGCAATTGCTGAGAATTTCAGCTCAGTATCTTATATAGTTCTAAGTAACAGCTGATTAAAAAAGTAGGTCATTTTATATGAAGTCTCCCTTATCAAATATAAACTAAGTAAAAAATGGCAGGCTTTTGAATTGCTACAAAATAATTTGGATGTTGATATACTCATACTGGATAGACATTGGGATAAATTCAGGTGATAAGAGATCTTTTTTCAAAAGCTATAAATCATCAAAATGTACCTTTCCCAGTTTTTAAAATTATCTTCGATTTAAAAGGTTCATTACATGTCTCTCAAATAAAAGATTTTTATAGAACAAGAATGATTTACATAGTATTTTCTTTCTTCTTTTGAAAATAACCTTCAACCCCCTCATAACTTCAACCCTGACTTCTACAGTATTAGGGAGTTTTGAACAACTACCTTAATCATGTTTTTGCATTTGAAGAAAAAAATGTTGATACAATCACAGGTGACAAATTTTTTGAATCAAAGAGTTATTTAAAAAACCAGCTTTTAAGAACAAGCTCTTTATTTTCTTTAAATCATAAAGTCTTTAGAATGGAATTTTTAAGTTTAGCCTGTCAAAGTTTAGAACTTCATTTTTTTTTTCATTTGAATTAAAATTTACTCAAAAGAGAAATTTCACATAAAGCAGACTAGGTTTCTTAAATGAGCCAATTTTTAAGACTCACATAAATATTGAGCTGAAATTTTCAGTATTTCATTGACTTACATCACCCCAACAAGCTTTATTAAAATCTGTGGTGATTCATGTGGGGCCATTAGTTTATTTGGCATGGAAGGAACCTAAAGGTATCTAAAAGCCTAAACTTATAACTTAATTACCAAAAAAGCTAATCAAACATTACAATCTATTTGAATTCATAAAATGGTTAAAAAAATTGTAAGGAAAATGTATAAAAATTTCATCATTTTTATAATGGGTTTTAGCCTCATGGTACAGTAAAATTGTTTCAATTTTGGAGTCTTTAAACAAAACTGTCCAGAATATTCTTGATAAAATGGCTGTTACAGCTGGTAAGATTAAAAAATACCAAAGTAAAATTGACAGAGATTGTGCAGACAAATGTGAAGACGGTGAGTGCTTTTTTTAAAAGTTTTTTTTTGGGTTTTCTGGTTTTTAAAATTTTTTCATCTATGTTTTTTTTTTTTTTTTTTATTTTTTAAAAACTTGCTTGCATTTTTCTTTTTAATAGTTGATGGATTCTTTAAAAAGAAGAATTGTTTAGCAAAGTGTGTTGTTTATAAAAAATACCTCTCTATTAAAGTTGCCACAAAGAAAGCAAAACAAGAGGTAAGTGGAATAAAATTCATTTTTGTTGCTTAAAAAGTAAAAAAAAATTAAAAGTTTTTTTAACATTTTTCTTTTATACTATCATTTAATTGGTTTAAACTTCAATTTAATATATATATATTTTAATATTTAACATTGCTTTTAATGAAATATATAAGTTTAATTTTAACTCAAGGTACGTGAGTTGCGATACAACTTGTTTATGAGTATTTTGAATTCAGCAAAAGAGTTGGTAGAAAAATCTAAAAAAGTTATTAATGCAGCTGAGGCTATAAGTAATAGTGTCAGTAATTATGCTAAAGCCGGACTAAAAGCAGCAAAAGATATTTCTGAATATGTAAAAAAGAACATTATTGAGATTCATCATGCCTGTTTTAATACTTCTCTCGAATTAGCATCAAAGGCTTGCTTTGCTGTCAAAGTTAATGTTACTGTTATGGGCAAGCATAATAAAGCTCTTGAAGCAGAAACATGTTTTGAGATGGGATTTATGAAATCAATTGGTAAAGCAATCACAGATAAACTCTATCCTGGACTACTAGCAATTGGAGAAAAACTCAAAGAAACAAAAGCAAAGTTTTTTAAAGTGGATGAAGACAAAAAAGAAGTGTGTTTTTGTGTTATAAGTTATATTACCTAAACTGTGTATTGATTTATCCCTCATGGGATGTATTTTATGATGTCTTATGAAATTTAGTGAAAATTTAATGTTACAGTTAAATAAAGAAAGAGATGAAAACGAAAAAAAGGTCAAGAAACTTGAAGAAGAAGTAAACAATAATGATGACAAAGATGATGATGATGATGATGATGATAATGATGAGGAGGAGATGAATGTGGAGGAAACTATTGGCGATGGCAGTTATATTGGTGATAAAAAGACCAGAATGGTGCAAATTTTTAAATTTTATTTATGTTCTACTGTTAATTTTTTGTTTTTTCTGTTCATTTTTTTGAGTGAAATTTTTCTTTGTATCATAAAATTTAAAATTTTTCTTTCATAATACTTAAAGTTCTAAAAGAAATAAGTAAAAAACTTTTAGCTTATTTAAATATCTATAATTTTGAAATTTACTTTAGAATGATATACATCACAATATTTCAATGGATGAGATAAGGCATCAAATATACAATGAGTTTCATGAAGTGTCTCTAACTGATAGGGATGTCCTTGAAGCTTTGGATGTAAATCCTGACTATACACTGGAGATAAATTTTGCAGAAGATGAGTCAGTGGGTATGTTCTTTCTCTTCAGTTAAGAAACGATAAATAGTAGTGTTTTAATTTTGCTAAGTAATTTATATTATCCACCACTCAATGTAAAAAGAATTTTTATAATTTACTTTTTTCAAAGTTTTTCTCTTTGCCATGTATTTTAAGCTTCATGCTTCAACAATCTCTTTAGATATGAATGAATTGACCCAGCAGTTAGTAACTGAGAAAAATAAATGTAAGCTGGCACAAGGACTAGTGCGAAATTATGGTAGAATTTCAGACCGCTTGAACAAAATGCTGGCATTTTTAGAAAATCAAAAAGACATGCATAAAAAGCAGTCTTTAGGTGTTGATCATATGTTCAATAGTTTGGAGAAGGCAGCTATCGAAAAATGTATGTTCGATTTTTACAAAACATTTTTTTAAAAAAGAAGCTAATAATTTTGATTTAATGTTTTTCAACTCATTTTATAGGTAAGCGAGCAAAATGTAGTGAGAGACAAACTGAGGAATTAGTTTTCTTAGCGCACAGTCTGACTCATGGTAACCTTGATTTTTCTTCACTTCTTGTGTGTTTAAAATTCTGTTATCAACTTCATTTTGTTTAATTATTTTAAAGATTTTAAGTGTCTGTTTAATGTTTAGTTTTCTTTTTCTTTTAAACATCAAGCCCATGCAGTACGTACTAAAAAACTAGATGAAGACTTTGAAGCAATTGGTAAGAGACTCATCAAAAGGGAGAGAGAGATGATGACTCGAAAGATTGATAAAAGTGGTATGAGTGTGAAAAAGTTTCTGTCCAAACTTAAATATGCTACTGAAACTGCTTCCCTGCTTCAAAGCAATAAAAAGGAATACAGATCGCATTTAAATGCATCTTACAGGGTAAATCTTTAATATGACTCATTCAAACTTTCTTAATAAATGGCTGTGTATTTGATTATCATGAGGCTTTTTCTTAAAAGTCTGGAACGTTTTTACTAATAAAACCATCTTTTTTATATGATGTTCACTTGTTATCATACTTTCAACATTAGTTATTTTTACCATTTTACTCCACAAGAATCTTAATCTTTTTAACTTATGATTTTGTTAAAGTTTTAACTTTTATAACCATGTCTCTGTTGTTTTGTTTTGTTTTTTTTGTTTTCTTTTTTTGAATTTTAAAAAGAGTATAAGTTACATTGGATTTTTGTTTTACACTTATTATATATTGAGTTGCTAGGTTACTGAATCAAGTTATTTATCGTTTCAAGACTCACTTCTAGACTTTTATGATTATGTTCACTTTAGGCTGTACAAGATCTGTTGCAGGGTGACCAACCATACAAAGACGCTGCTCGAAACTTTCAATCGATGAAAAAGAATTTAACATACCTAAGAGAAAATATTCCTTGTGCAGCATAGAATAATATTTTTTTAGAAATATTAAGCACGAACTAAAACTGTTATGAGGTACAGTGGAGATCCATAAGCTCTGGATAGTTATGGAAATTGTATTTAAGGTTGCCATATTTTTGAGAGAGAAAAAGTCCTGTGAATAGTTAGATATTGCTTTTATGTGCAACATTTAATGATATTTTAGTCAAATTATTCCACATAAATTGGAAAGACTTTTTTTTCGGATATTTATATTAACAGACTTATTGTCTATTATTGTTAGAAGCTTATTTATTATATTTATTTAGCACTAAAGGTTATTATCATAAAATTCTATAATGTAGTTTTTTTAAATACTGAAAAACAAATGTGAATATAATACAAAACAACTTGTTGAATTAACTGACTATTAAAAAATAAAATAATCATTTTTTTAATATGTTCTCATATTTTCATGCTCTCAATTTTACTTATTTTAACCATTGTATTCAACAAGAATCCTGTTTTTATTTATTTTTTGTTTATTTTTTTTTTGAAAGAATAGATAAATTGAAGATAAAAGAGCTGTAAAGAGCACGACGTCATTCGTATTTCTTTAACCATTCATACCAATTGCAATTTAAAGTCACTTGTAGATATTTACTGTTAAAAGAATGTGAATGCTCTAAATAGCGAAGATTTACGAGCTTTAATGCTCTAAATAGCGAAGATTTACGAGCTTTAATGCTCTAAATAGCGAAGATTTACGAGCTTTAATTGCGATTGGTTTGAGAGCGTAACTTTTATTACATTTTTATTTTACAGTTATTATATATTGAGTTGCTAGGTTACTGAATCAAATTATCGTAATTCTCCTTTCTAGACTGTTATGATAATGTCTTATTTCAAACTAATGTCTTATTTCAAACTAAAACTAAACACTATTTTAATAAACAAATACAATATTTATTAAAATTTTAGAAATGCAATAGCAAACGAACTAATGCGTATTAGTTCGTTTGTTACTAGTTTGCTATTGCATTTCTATTTATTAATTGTTTTATTAATTGAAGGCTATATATTAGATGATAGTACAGTTTGTAAAGACATTTCATAGATATTGTGCGCTTAATACTATTTTATGTTTTTCTGAGAACAAAACTTTTTCTAGTTGTGTTTATTGTTACTAAAGTGTTAAAATGGGTAAAATTCCACTAATGGAACGTAAAAAATGCTGTTCCTCATGATGAAGGCTAAAAAACAAAAATAATCGTCATTCATGAAGAAGAATATTCTCAACGACAAATTGTCCAAAAAACAAAAATTTCAAGGACAGCCATTTTTAGAGGAATTATTAAAAAGTTTAAAAAAACGGAATCTCTTGAGGATAAAAATTCAAATGAAAGACTTCCAAAGCTTACAAAACATGACATAAAGTATTTTAAAAAAGTGTCTGCGGAATCGGAAAAAAACCTCCAGTAAACTGGCCTAAGACGTTCAAGCTGCGACTGGTACCAACGTTTCCTCATCTTGGATTCGACGATATTTTCTATAAGATAGGTTAAGAGAGTGTGTTGTAGTTCGAAAGCCTTTATTACGTCGTGAAAATAAAGAAAAAAGACTTAAATATGCAAAACAGCATAATCATTGGACCCAAGAAATGTTAAACCGTGTACACGGATAAATCAAAATTTGAATTGTTCAGTAGCAGAAGACGACACTATGGAAAAAGAATGGTTGGAGAGGCTTATCGCCCTGATTATTTACATCCAACAATCAAACATGGTAAATGTTCTGTTCTCGTTTGGGTTTGTATTTGATCATCTGGAGTAAGTGATTTAATTAGAATTGATGGCAAAGTGACAGGAGAACGATATGTGGAAATTTTAAGACATCATGCAAAGCCATCTGGAATGAGACTAATTAGTAATAAGTTCATTCTGTAGCAAAACAATGATCCCAAACATTGTTCCCGAGTGACCAAATAATATTTACAGAACATGTGTGAGGAGGGAGTTCTCGAAGTAATGAACTGGCCTACTCTAAGTCCAGATTTGAACATTATTGAACATGTTTGGGATTAATTGGATAAAAAAATGGTCGAATGTAACCCCAGAAATGTCAAAGAACGTTTCCCAGTATTAAAAAGGGAGTGGGCTAATATTCTACAAAATTTAATTACAAATTTATACAAATCAATTCCCAGAAAATTCGCTTTTGTGATCAAAGCGAAAAGCGGACATACGAAGGATTAATTTTTTTTTCTATTTGTACCATATTTCATTAAATTATTTCTAGATATTTTTGTTTGTAATATGTCTGTAAACCTGATTTTTTTACTTCAAAAGTCCTTCATATTTTTAAAAAAAAAGATAAAAAGTAGTTGGCTGAAACTTATTCACAGAACTGTAGGTCACTTTTTTAAATGAAGTATTACATGTAAATAACCTTAACAAAAATAACCTCAAGTATATTTAAAAGAAATTTCAAAAGTAGTTCATGAAATTAACAAAGACTTATCCGAATACTATTTCTTACTACAGTATCGGACAAAACATGGTGGACAAACTCAAATTTAGAACAAAAGTTGATGAAAAACTAAAAAGAACTAGTAAAACAATTGTACATATTAATTTTTAAATAATTTATTATGTTCTTAACAAAATTTAAAACGTTTGAATCATACTATATTTATAACACATTTTTCTCAACAAAATACATTTTTACGAAAAACTTGAACTACAAATCTCTAATCGCACTGTGCAACAAAGAGCTAACGAAGCAAAATTGTTTTTGCGAATGCCTGCCAAGAAACCGCTAACTTCCTTTAAAAATAGAAAGCTAAGACTTGCGTTTCCCAAAGCACACCAAAATTGGACTGTAGACCAGTGGAAAAACATACTTTTTAGTGATGAATTAAAATATAACCTTTTTGGAAGCGACGGCAAGAAGCGAGTCTGGAGACCAAAGAATACCAGATTCAATGCTAAATATACCAAGAAGAGTGTTAAGTATGGAACGTCTGCTATGGTTTGGGGGTGTTTCTCAGCACTAGGAACTGGTCCTATTCACAAAATTAATGGAATTATGGACCGCTTTGTTTACAAAGATATAATGGAAGATGTTATGTTAATCAATTTTCCATTTTCCATTATATCTTTGTAAACAAAGATATAATGGAAAAATCCATTTTCCATTATATCTTTGTTTACAAAGGTATAATGGAAAATGGATTTTTCAACAGGACAATGATCCCAAACATATGTCAAAAATTGTAAAACAATGGTTCAAGGACAAGAATATCACCATAATGGAGTGGCCTGCACAAAGCCCTGACTTGAATCCCACAGAAAATTTGTGGGAAATAATTGACAATAAGATTGAGCGTGCAAATGTGAAGACCAGTGAGGAATTATTTGAACAAATCGAGAAGGCCTGGCGAAAGATTGATATGAAAATTGTTGACTCATTAATTGCGTCTATGCCTCGAAGAATGAAAGCAGTAATTAAAAGTAAAGGAGGTCCTACCAAATATTAAGTTAACTTTTGAAGTTTTTTGAAAAATTATAAGTTAATTTTTGATTTTTTCTGAATTTTCAGTCAATTTTTTGAATGTTCACCTTGTTTTGTCCAAAGAAAAATGTAGCTTGTTAGGGAAAATGTGTTTTAAAACTTTTTTAGTGATTTTTAGTATGATTCAAACGTTTTAAATTTTGTTAAGAACATAATAAACTACGTAAAAAATAATATGTTCAATTGTTTTACTAGTTTTTTTTAGTTTTTGTTCTAAATTTGAGTTTGTACACCATGTTTTGTCCACCATGTTTTGTCCACCATGTTTTGTCCGATACTGTAAATTACTGTTTGTTTAGCAGGCTGTGTAGGATCGGAGATGAAGGATTGCTCATTAAAGAAATAGAAACTTAATTTTCAAACTTAAAGTTTCAAATCTTTTTATTTAACTGACGTGATTACCTGTGTTTGAGCGCTCTTTGAAATTTTGAATTGCAACTAAAACATTCTTTAGTCCTATGTGATTCTTGGTTTCAAACTATGTGATTCTTGGTTTCGAACTATGTGATTCTTGGTTTCAAACTATGTGATTCTTGGTTTCGAACTATGTGATTCTTGGTTTCAAACTATGTGATTCTTGGTTTCGAACTACAAAAAAAAAAAAATTTTTTTTTTTCAAATATAATATAATCATGTTATAGATTATGAAACATACCGGTAATCTCTTTAAGTAAATATTTATCTTTTTATTTTTGATGTACTAGTTAACATTATTTTTAGATATGCTCTAAATATAGTTTTAGCATAATAAGGATTAGGCTGCCTTTCTACAAAACACTCTGGGTTTAGTCCCAGCAAACACACGACGTCGCAACGACGTTGTAAATAGGTTATTTTCAAGTTATAACGTCGGACGACCTTGTAAGGACGTTGCTAGGACGTCGTATCCACGACGTCTTTTAAAGAATCTTATTCAGACGTCGTAGCGACGTCAGTTTAACGTCGTCTAATAAAAAAAAAAAAAATTATCAGATTTTTTTTTTTTTTTTGTTTAACTGTTGCGTCAGGTCCGAAACTTTAATAGAAGCTAATTTTAAAAAGAAACTAAGAAAATGAGTAGAAAAGAGTATATGAAAAAATGGAGAAGAAAGGATAATTTGTTAAGACAATTTCTATACGAGAGTGACAAAGATGAAGATTTTTTTGAAAAAACGTTTGAAGTGGAAAAAAATGATACGAGCAAACAAAAACCATGCCACACAGAAGATTCATTCACTCAGCTTGGTTCTTTGAATTGCAGTAATCATTTAAATCAACTAGAGTCTTTGAGCCAGCTTGATTCTTCTGTTCGTTTTGATTTATACAATGAACTTGATTCTTCCGGCCGACTTGATTCTTCCAATCAATACTACTCTTCTAGCGAACTTGATTCTTCTAGTCAGATCGATTCTTTCAGTGAATTTGGTTCTTCTTCAAGAAACGACGAAAATGAAATAAAAATAGATGAGAGAAATAGTGCGGTTGACCCTAATGAAACATATTTTATTTTAAATTTAAAAAAATGGTTGATTAAAAATAGAATTACTCACACAGCAAGTACTGAGCTGCTTTCTCTTTTAAGATGCAATGGACATGCAGCTTTGCCTAAATCTTCTTGTACTTTGTTAAAGACTCAACGCTGTGTTTTGACAGAAAAAACATGTGGTGGGGAGTATATCTATTTAGGGTTAAGTAATGGTATTAGTCAAACTTTCAGAGAGAATCCTTTATTACCAGTTGAGAACAACATCATATCTTTACTTGTAAACATTGATGGTGTGCCATTGCATAAATCTTCAAACTCTCAATTTTGGCCTATACTTTTCCAGTTTAGTAATTTTACACCATTTATTGTTGCAATTTTCTATGGTAGCCAAAAACCAACCAATTTAAATGATTTTTTATATGATTTTTTAATTGAGTTTGCGAATTTAAAAGCATGTGGTTATAATAAAGATGGAGTTAATTTGTTGGTTGAAATCCGTGCATTTATTTGTGATGCTCCTGCTAGGCAATATCTAAAATGTGTTAAAGGTCATACAGGTTATTTTAGTTGTGAAAGATGTGAAATTAAAGGTAAGTACAAGTCGTTTAGAATGATTTTAAATACTACAAATTGTGTGCCTCGTACTAACAAGTTATTCAAACAGTATTTCTATGCCAATACACATCAAATAAGCCGTAGCATATTAATAGATTTTAATGTTAATTGTGTTGATGGTTTTGTCTTGGATTATATGCATTTAGTATGTCTTGGTGTTGTTAAGCGAATTCTTATTTTTCTAACCAAAGGACCTTTCCCATATAGATTGGGTTCTGCTCAATTGTTGAATATTTCAGAAAACTTGTTAAAGTTTAGTGGTAAATTTCCATCTGAGTTTGCTCGTCAATCAAGAAGTTTACATGAAGTAAAGAGGTGGAAAGCCACTGAGTTTAGGCAATTTTTGTTATATACTGGCTTTTTAGTTTTAAAAGATGCTTTTACTCCTGAACGTTATCAGCATTTTCTTTCTTTAACTCTAGCAATGAGAATTTTTCTAGATTCTAATGCGATTGTCCGAAATAATCATCTTCAATATGCAAAAGATTTATTGAATTACTTTGTAGTTAAATCAGAAGAATTTTATGGTCCTACTTTTTCTGTGTATAATGTACACAGCTTAACTCATTTACATGAAGATGTTAGCTTTTTTAACTGTTCCTTAGATGAAATCTCTTCTTTCCAATTTGAAAACTATTTGCAAGTAATTAAAAAGTTCATTCGCAAACCTCAAAGTCCATTATCTCAAGTTTTAAAAAGATTTTCAGAGCTTGAAAATCTTGAAATAAGTTGTAATCAGTATGCTAAATCACATAGAGTTATTTTTTCTCCAAAATTTAAAGACTCTTGGTTTCTCCTATACACAGGCGAATTTGCCCAGATTATTGGAAAATTAGACAACAATCAATTTAACTGTGTTGTTTTAAAAAATTGTGTTTACAAAAGCGTATTTACAGATCCATGTGACTCTAAAATCTTAACCATTGTTTTTGTTAGAGATATAAAAACTCACTTGAAACATGTTTGTCTAAGTAAAAAACATTTTCAAAGAAAAGCAGTATGTCTAGCTTATAAAGAAGGGTTTGTCTTATCATGTTTGTGTCATGACATATAAAATTTGTTTACAACCCACTCTTTAACTAAATAATAAACGTTGAAAAGTTTTTTGTACCTTTGTGAAGTATTAGATCAAATAACAATATACTTAATATATATTTTACAATGTTAAACATCAAAAAAATTGAATTTTTAAAAGTTTACCTATTTGGTGATTGTCTGTATTGTTGTAAGATTTTAATATTGTTATTTAAATATTTATAAATATAAACAAAAAAAATTGTTTCATTTATTTAAATAATCATAATAAAGTATGTTAATAAAAATTATTATTTGTTAAATTACTTATAGTAAAATATGTTACTGTTAACATGTTCTATAGCTAAAATTGTTCTATAGCCAAAATTTTTCTAAAAACAATTAATTGTTATTAGAAGAAATTAATATATATTTTTAATAATTAATCGTTTAAACAGTTTTTTAAACAAAAACTATTATAATATAATATTATAATATTATTATAAATAAGTATAAAAAATTCAAAGATGTCAATGAAAGATTTATGGGCATTAGTTGTAACTTCAAGCAAAGACAAAATTGGAAAAACTAGGGAGACAGAAACAGTTGTTCCATTTCATTGGATTTCCTCAGATGAGAAATGGTTGTATTGGCCTCCTTCTCGAAAAGATGAAAAACATACAAAGGCAATTCCCAATGAGGTTCTTTGGAAGAAATTTGAAATTTTAAAAATAAAATTACGAGGTAATCATTTTTTTTTTCCGGATTTGTTCTAACTCTTTTATTAATAATTTTTCTTCTACTTATTTAAAACTTTTAGGTGAAAAAGATTTGTGTGAATATGTGTCTGGAAACAATTTTATGTCCTCATCAAGTGAAAGAGAGAGTGCAGTGAATGAAAAAAGGGATATTGATTTTAACAGTAAGACAAACATTTTGATTTAGGATTTTGGATTTTTATTTAAATGTTTTTTGCAACCTAATGTTAATTGCAGTATTAAAAATATTGTTTTTTCTTTGTTAACAAATTTATTGATATTATTATAGAAGTGGAATTGCCTAAAAAACCTACTGAAAATATTATGTCAGCGATAATTTCTTTGTCAAGTAAATCTATTTTAAAACAAGAATTGTATTCACAATCAGCATCTTGTAAAAGTAGTTCTTCTGATTATTTATCACCAATAAGTTCTGCGTCACTATCACCTAGACATAAGTTAAGATTATGTTCTCGATCACCTGTCTCCAAAAGCAGGCCATGTTCGCTCTCACTTTCACCAGTCCTAATGTCTAGATCAAGTTCATGTTCACTTTCGCCTATTCGCAAGCCAAGATCAAAATCTCGCTCCCCTTCACCTGTGCATAGTTCTAGATCATACTCAAAATCACAGAATAATCATTCCCAATCAGTGTTTTCAAAGTCAAAATCTAAAGCAAAGAAACTGGTTCGATGTATGAATAGTAATTTCCCAATGGATGAAGCACGTAAGTTAAAAAAGTTTTTTTCAAGTTTTATTGATAAAATTATCTATTGAATTCATCTAGAAAACACAGAGAGATTTGGTTAACTGTTTAATGTCAGTTTTGCCAATATAATTACCTAAGTACTTTTATTAAGTTTACTTAATTTAAAAAAATGGTATATGAAGGAATACACAATTTTTATGACGAAAATTGTCTCATAGATTCAATTTTGAAAATAAACTTTTGCTCTATACTATTACTTTTGGTTTTAAACTGACATTTTCTTAAATGTAAATATTATGTAATTTATATACTGTTAATAAGTGAAACAAAATTTAATATTTGGATTTTTTAATATATGTAATTTTAGGATTTCAAAAAAAGACAATATCTCTTTTAACTTGTATCGTTGACCTATTGGAGAATCAAGTTCACCAAATAAATAATGATTGTACAAAAGATGTGGAAAAAATTGATAACATGGATAAATTCAAAGAACTAGAGGAGTCTTTATCAAAAAAAGACTTTTTTTCATTTATGGTGAATTGTTTTTGAGAATTCTTTTTCATAAATACCCTATTTACTACAATAAAATTTTTTTTGTGTGAAATCTTTAATGTAGTCTTTGTAAAAAGTGCTACCAACATGTCCGTTTGATATTAAATTATGTATAAAGTTAACAATTAGAACTCCTCTAGCTTCGAAGTTATTAATGTTAGTTTATGTTTAAATGTTATTCAAATATGTATAAGCAAATATATATATTTTAGGTTGGTCAGTTAAAAATGGTCGGTGGCAAGACAGTACGGGAAAATGTGAGAAATGTCATGAAAAGGTACACAACAATATACATTGATATGTTTTCCAGGCCTATATGGCGTCGTATTCTATATTAATGGATTAACTAACTGATAGACAATAATATGGATTAAAAATCAAATTAAATGTTTTTCAAATTACATTTGAACAGGTTGCAAGGTTGACTATAAAAATTCGAACTTGATAGCCTAAAGTTCAAACTTGAATTCAAAAAGTTGCCTATAAAAATTGGAATTTAGCAGGTTGAATTCAAGGCCTTAAAAAGTTAAAAATTAATTGTTTGTTAAACCTGTTTTAAATGATTTTTTTTAAGATTTCAACAAATTAAGTAACAATTTACTCAATTACGCAAAAATAATTATTTTATTTAAGTTTCTTATTTTATGTGAGTTTTTTATTAACAGTTCTGATAATTTCTTTTAATTTAGGTTAATGTCCTACTCTGTAATGTCATGTTTTAATATGCTTGGAACAAATAGACACGAGCAAAAAAAGTTATCATTTAAAGAGACAAAGATATGTAGTGTGGTTGTCGGTGAGTTTATATTGATATATTTATATTTAAGATTGGTATTCTATAAAATGAGTAAAAATAACTTTAAAGTGTTTTAACATATTTCATTTTGTTTAGCGAGTGTGTTGTCAAATCACGCGACAACTGAAATCGAAGTTTTGGATTCAGTGAAAAACGTGTTAAAATACGCTCCAGAAAAAAAAAAAGATGTATAAATTTGAATTTTGAAAAAGAAATCCAAGCAGCTGCATTATATTTTTATTTGAGACTTTATCGTGGCCATTCTTTTATGTAAATAAAAGTGTAATTGGTAAAAGAAACTGTAATTGGTAATATTTTGGCGCTTTAAAATAGTTCAGTTTTTGAACATGTTACACATGTTACAACATATGTTCAATTCTTTAAAGAAGTTGTTTAAATAAATAATAGATTTTTTAATAGAAAATATAAAAATTGTATGTAAAAACAAGAGGCATATTTAGTCGGTTTTCCGACCAATAACCGATATCCTGTAGATCCTTTTTGCGACGTCGCATCGACGTCTATTTTTCACCCTGGATACGACGTCGTAAAATTGTTACACTTTACGACTTTACAGCGACGTCAAAACGACCAACCTCGCGACGTCAAAACGACGTTGTACCGACGTCATTGTGCTTGCTGGGGTAGAATGTGAAAAATATTTGCTTGAAATGAAAATAGTTTCATTTTCTTCACTGCAAAATTTTTTTTCAAAGTCCTTGTTTAAAAGAAATTAGGCCACACTACTACTGAATCCCTTAACTGAACTAAAAATAACTAACACGTTTACGGCAGTTGTTGTATGGCAAATTTGACAATTTTTTATAACTGAATTAATAGATTGTGAGCACCGTAAGACTCTTTCTTGATTTAAATAACTGCAGTTTTATATCAATTTCCAGAAATATTTATTTTTATTATATTTAATCTAGGGCCCTGCGAATCGCTTCGATTCGATTCGATTAGCGAATCAAATGTCGCTTCGATTCGAGATTCGATTCGAAAAAAATGATTCGAAATTTTCGAGTCATTTTTTTATTTAAGTTACTTTATGTTTTCGTACAAACGGCGTTAAAAAGTTTTCAAAATATCAATATTTATGTTATCAGAAAATTCAGCGGTAGAGTAATTTTGGAACGCAAACATACTTTTCATTAAAATTAATTGTCGATTAGGGATTTAAACAGAGCCGAACGCAAATTAGTAACGCAAAAGTTAGGTTTTATTTTTTGCATCGTTAATGTTTGACTTCGCTTTCACTAAAGTAATTTTAAATTCGATACTTTTTTTTTGTGCTACATCAAGCTATTTTCGCATCAAGCTATAAAATGACTTCTAAAAAATCGGCAGTTAAAGAATTCTTTGAAAAAAAAGGAGTATTCTGGCAATGCAAACAAGAAAATTGCAACAAAAAGTATTCTGTTCAGAAAACTGGAACTTTATCTCATTCATGGAACCATTTAAAACGTGACCATAAAAAACTACACGTAGAAGCCACAAAAAAGCGCACATCTGCTACTAAAAGAAAAAAGAATTCCGATAACACAATCGAGCAATCATCAAGTTCCTCGTTAAATTCGTATTTTATTCGACCTCCAATAGATACAGTTATTAAAAAAAACTTCGACCGTGCAGTGCTTAGATTTGTAATTGAAGATGGAAGATCATTTGAGACAACTTCTGGATCTGGCTTTATTAATCTGTGCTCGGTGCTTACTCAAGGGCAATATCATCCACCACATCCAACCACTTTATCTCGAAATTTAGGTGACATGGTCGATGATTTATATATTGACTTCCAACAAAGTATAAAAAGCCAGTTAATCTCCAAACCTAGCATCACTTTTGATCACTTTAAAGCCGACAATGGCGATAACTTTCTTGTTTCTACTTGCCACTTTATTTCATCCTCTTGGGTTTTAGAATCATGCTGTTTATCAGTTGTAAATCTGGAAGTAATAAATGCTTGTCACAAAGCTACTTCCACTGAAGAAATTTTAAGAAATGTGCTGTCAAAATTTGACTTGACTTCAGATAATATTTTCCGAGCTACAACCGATACTACTCCTAGTATGCCATGCACACTTAAACTTCTTGGGATTGATTGGCTAGGCTGTTGTGCTCATAAACTCCAACTTTGTGTGAAATCAGCTATACACAACAAACCAATTCTTTTACATTAATTAGCAAGGCTCATAAAATAGTAGGATTTTTTCACTCATCATCAGTTGGACAGGCAGCTCTCAAAAAGTATCAGATTTCTCAAGGAAAACCTGAGTCAAAGCCTCCAATGGATGTGGAAACGCGCTTTAACAGCACTTCTTATTGGAATGGATTAAAAAAAAAAAATGATTCTATAGAGATTGCTCTAGTTGAGTGTTCACACAAAAAAAACTGTATGAAAGTGCCACCAACTTGTCTAACTGAAACACAAGTGCAATTATTAACAGCAGTCGCTCCTATTTTTAATGCAGTATCTGAAGCCACCACTATACTAAGTGCGGAAAAAAGCGTAAGCATTAGTTTTGTTTATCCGTGCATTACAACTTTGAAAAATTATCTTCGCTCGATGGATAAAAGAGGGATGGGTAAATTTGTTGACGATCTTATTACGCAGTTGGAAATGAGGTTTGATTTAAGTGAAGAAGTTTTTCTTACCGCTACTTTCTTAGACCCTCGATTTAAATCAGAAATGTTTACTTTGGCAGAGAAACAAATCGTAAAATCTTATCTAATGACATCTGAAAAAAAACACGATTTAAATATCACTATGATTCCCGCTGAAATTCAACTCGAAGTAGCAAATTTGTCATCTGAAACAAATGGAATTTTTGATAAAATGTTTGAACATATCTCTAAATATCGTACTCTACCAGAGAAAAGAACTTTAGATGAGCAATTAAATTTTGGAACTACTGCATACATCGAAGAGAAAACATTGGGACGTTCAGATTGTTCTATTCTCTACTGGAAAAACAAACGGAACATTTTCCCTTTATTATCAAAAGTTGCAACTGATTTTCTTGCTGTTCAAGCTACAAATTGTTCGTCTGAAAGAGTTAACTCTGTGGGAGGAGGAGTGATCGACAGTAAACGCAATAGTCTCTCCGAGCAAAATGCGGAACGGTTAATTTGGGCTAGAAGTAACAAAAAGTGTTTGTTCAAATAACATTCAAATTTCGTAATATTTTTTGTATACATAAAAATAAAGATAAAAAACTTAAATTTCTTTCAATTAGTGATTCGATTCGTGATTCGATTCGATTCGCGAATCAAGACCTGCTTCGATTCGAGATTCGATTCGAAACTAAAAATGCCGATTCGCAGGGCCCTAATTTAATCAATGTTAGGCCAAGAATTTGACCAAAAAAAATTTTTTTTTAGACCAAAATTAAGATAAGGAAAAAAAGTATAAGTTGGTTTATGCTTGTATTTTTTTGTTTAAAAAAAATAATAATAATAATTTCTTAATAATAATTTTCGTCTCTTTATAAGACAGAATTGTTTTAAGCTGATAGAAAAATCTAAAAAAGTTATTGATGCAGAAGAGGCTGGGCAATCATGATGATGATGATGATGAGGAGGAGGAGGATGATAATGATGATGATGATGATGATGATGATGATGATGATGATGATGATGATGATGATGATGATGATGATGATGATGATGATGATGATGATGATGATAATAGTTATTATTATTTTTATTCTTATTGTTAACATTATTGTTAATATTATTATTACTATTACTATCCTTATTATTATTATTATTATTTTTATTATTATTATTATTATTATTATTACTATTATTATTATTATTATTATTATTATTATTATTATTATTATTATTATTATTATTATTATTATTATTATTATTATTACTATTATTATCCTTATTATTATTATTATTGTTATTATTATTATTATTATTATTATTATTATTATTATTATTATTATTATTATTATTATTATTATTACTATTATTATTATTATTATTATTATTATTATTATTATTATTATTATTATTATTATTATTATTATTATTATTATTATTATTATTATTATTATTATTATTATTATTATTATTATTATTATTATTATCATTATTATTACTATTACTATTATTAATTTTATTATTATTATAATGAAAATAGTAACAATAATAATAATGATAATGATAATAATGATAATTATAATGACATTAATAATAAGAATAGTAATAATAGTCATAATAATAATAAAAATAGTAATTATAGTAACAGCAGAGGCGACTGCAAAAATAATAATGATAATAAGGAATGAAAAAAAAAAGCAATTTATAATTTAGCAATACGAATATTAAATTTTAGTAAATTGATCAGTGAAGCAACGAAGTTTATGTCTTGTGCGTAAATGCTGTTTGTAAGCTGTTGTTTTCGTTAGCTCAGTGAATAAGTTAAGAAAATGGACACTGAACATATTGAGGATGAATTACACAGCTTTCATAATCAGTATTAGAGTTATGCATTGGTTATAGAAAACTTTTGGTCTTAATATACTGATACTTTGACACACGTTATACCAATACACTGTAAGGTTGGTAAATCCGTTTTTAATAGCTCATATAAAGAATAGAATATTGGTCAATGATCTTAAAAATCCCTTATTTTTAAGTTCATTTTACCCGATTTCTCCCCCCAATAACACCTAAAGTAAATATTTTTAGTTTCCAATCAAATTATTTTAAATAAAAGTAAACACTTTTTTTGCATATATATATATATATATATATATATATATATATATATATATTTCATTATATATATATAATGAAATTAAAAATCAATTTTTGTATCGCTCGCCAAGAATTGCAGCGCTAAAGTATCTAAAACATCGGTATAAATATGTGCATTGTGTGATTCTGGATGTGTTTTTAGCGGGTCAAACCTCAGACATCCTAATCTGTAACCACTCCGCTCCGCCCAAATAGTGGGTTGAAATTGCGTTTATTTTATCAAAATGTTTTATCATTTTTTATCGTCAGAATGCTTGGTTTTTATTTATTTTTGTAACTTTCTAGTTTTACTTATTTTTATTATTTTCTGTATGTGAAGTCGGTAAAGCATAAACACTTTTTTTGCACATCTATTTTCAAAATCTGAAAATAAAGATAACGAATAATATAATTTTACATTAATTATCCAGGGATAATTGCTGACGTTGAGAGATGCCTGATGTATTTACAAGCTTCAGACACGCTGAATGATTTGGTTTTTAATCTTTTTATTTTATTAATTTAAGGTTTGCTCTAAAAAACAAAGGGAAATTTTTTCACATTTGTTTAAAACAAGATGAAGTATGTTTAAAAATATTTTCAGTCAGATTTACTTTTTCCGCTTAATCCCTTTTGGGTTTTAGATAAAAGTTCTTTTGGGTTTCTAATTAAAAGTATAAATAATTGCTCTGAATTCATAAGAACTATCTCTGATGATTAATTTGGGCATCTTATACCGTTGCCAAAAGCTTAATTATGAGTTAAAAGTATCTCAGTGACTCAAAACAACAAAAAAAATGGCTATAAACTTCTCACAACTTTTTTTTTCAAAGTGTCCTTTTTTTTTATTAATGTTTCATTACAATGGTTTTTTATTCAAAAAAAAAAAGCAATTTTTTCATAAAATTTATTTTTCATATTTTATAGTTAACAAAAGTTAAAAAATTATTATTTACATAGAAATCTGAAAAATAAGGGATTTTTATTTAATGAAAATGGAGACTTTTCTATTAAATAAAAGTCTGTATTTACTTTAAAAATAGTTTTTTGATAATATGTTTTATATATATATATAAAAAAAAAATCTGATCTTTTTTTTCAAATTAAAGAATTTTCTAAAATAAAATAGAATATATACATTTTTTTTTTGCTTTATTTATCAGCTAAAAATGTTCCACCGAATTCCATGGAGATATGTTTTTTTTTTCAGCTAACATTTTTAAATGGAGATATGTTTTTTTTTTCAGTTAACATTTTAGAATAGAAAGGGATTGCTGCGGTGTATATCTTTTAGAAAACATAAGACTTATCAAGGAAAACCATTACCAGATGGAGTTACTCAAATGATTTTAATGTAATTAATGAAATAAACATAAAAAGTCTGAAATAAAACTTTGTTTCTATGCATCAGCATCCTTTCAAAACCATTGCTATACAAATTTCAATTAGAGTAATGTATAAAAACGTTTATTTGTGGCTTGAAAACCTAACGCGGGCATAAACAAGTATTCTCGCTAGGGTGGACTGAAAATAACTTTTTTTTAGAAATTCAATTATCCTCTCTGATTTCTATATTAATTACAGGAAAACAAAAAAAAAAGAGACCAAGATGAGCAAATTTGGACAAGAATTACCCCCTGCAGCAATTTTTTGGCCAAAATAGACAAATTTTCAGAGTTTCCCATATTTGAAACTTTTTTTCCAAATAATGATTTGTAGTATCCTTCCTTTTGAATGCATTATTATTTGTCTATTAACAGGTTATTTTAAAGGAGTTTTGGAACAGGTGCGTTTACTATATAATATAACATATATTGAGGAAAAATTGTACTCATTAGTGTCATAATGTGACTTGCGGTTAAATATTGGCTTATTCTTCCTAGGTTGAAGACGGACACCTCTTATAACATCTTCATCTCACCAAAAATCACCATCTTTACACAACATTTTACAGCTTGAGTGTGTACCTCTTTCAGTTGCTCATCAGTGAGCTGTATTATTAGTGGAGGCTCCGTCCGCTGTTAATTACTCCAACCAATCAACTCCCACGTATTCTCTGCCATAAAATTGAGAGTAGGAACTTTAAACTGCCGCATACTTTTTTGATTAGTTTTTATACTTCTTTGTTCTCTAGCTCTCTGTACACGAGTAACACCTAGTTCTCAGATATGTGGCTGCTCACCTGATATCATTCCCAGAAGGATATTTTCTTTATCATCAAAGAATGATTTTGTTTGAATAACTTTTTCTACTACCTTACGTAATCCAGCAGATAGATACCGTGATTTTACTATTGTGCTGCAAAGGTGCCTGCTGCCATGAAGGATAGAAGACTCTTTCTAGATGATAAGCAACATAGGGGCATAAACACGCATAATTAGTGTTGCTATAGTCTATAGTTACCAAATTTAATGAGGAATTGCTGGTAGAAATATATAATCCAAGTATCTTATTGCCACTGGTGAGCTACCTAGAATGAGCCAGTTTTCCAGGGCTGAGCTTCTACAGGTTGGTAGAACAAGTGCAACTTAGCCGATTGGACTGTCCGATCTCTTTTGCCATCAAAGTACTACGCCTTCACTTGGACTTCATCAACTTTCAGGTCATCCCTGATTTTCATGCGCTCACACCATATCTTGCTCCGTTCAATAACTTATGTTTTGCCATCATGTTGTCATTGCTGCTGCAGATCTGTCTGAGAGTCTATGGTGGTCACAGATCAATGAAAGAGAAGTGAGAGACAATCACATCTGTTTTGAAGATAAAGATGATGCTGGAATGTTTTTTATCAATTGCAGGTCGTTTTAAAGTATAAGGTGTGGCAGAAATGACAGAATCTTGTGGTACTACATCAGTAAGGTTTGAGCTCTGTTTGCTTCGGATATTCTACAGTTTTGCTGTAACTTCTTTGTCTATTGATCCAATAGCTATTTTACGCTCACTCCTTTCATCTTCCAGGAATGTGTGTTCCATAGCTGGTACCATATTATCTTTGGCACAGCAGCGTTTCTTTATATCTTTGTATTGTCAAACAGTTTGGTTAGTTTGTCCTTACAGAGCTGAAAGCTTTTCTTTTTTTTCGCAGTCAGAAGTTGGAGTTATTTGTAATATTTTGCTCTGTTTAAAAAGGTTAAAATCTCTCTTTGTTAAAGATTTAAATGATGACACAGTTGGTTTGCTGTATTTTCCCCGAATATTTAAAACCAACATTGCTGTTGAAGTTGCTTCATTCTTTTTGTTGGTTTTTCTAGAAAGATTTTGTAAAATATATATTTAATTGTACTATTATTTGAGAAATAATAAGTACTATAGCTTGGTTTCATTTTCTTGCAAATACAGTATATGCCGCATAATATCTAGTCCGGTTGGCTGTTGCACCTCAGAGAGTGGCTTTGAATGGCCAAAGAATGGATGATCTGATTAAAATTTTAACATTTTATTTACTGAAATATAATTATCAAAGTATTATAATATTAGTTATACTATAATATTAGCATAATTAATTATACTATAATATTAGCATAGTATTAGCGAAGCATTAAGCTGTGCTGAGAAACATGCATAGTTCTAATAATTTTATTATATAGAAAACATCATAAGAAAAACAGTGATATGATTTTAAACTTATAATATTTAAGAAACAAACTTGTTTCAGAAAATGTTGTATTACAGGCTAAATGTTGTATTACAAGCTAAATTCAAACAAAATCAATCTAGCAATAGTAAGTAACTCGAAGGTATGTACGTCACTCTGATTATTTTGGCCATGATACTTATGGATAATACAAACTGATACCTAATATGTTATCAATTTGAAGCTTCTTCAATTTGATAACATATTAGGTATCAGTTTGTATTTCAAAATACTTTGAAAAGATGTTAAATTTGCGCTATCAATAATAAGTAATATAAGTTAAAAATTGCAGGGGGTTATTCTTAACCAATTTTGCTCATCGTGGTCTCATTTTTTTTAGTTTTCCTGTAATTAATATAGAAATCAGAGTGAAAAATTGAATTTTTAAAAAAAAATTATTTTAACG
>NW_028324313.1:1767500-1860000 GCF_058129835.1 Hydra viridissima | reverse complement strand
ACGACCTTCTCCAAAAAGTATATGACGATTATTTGAAGCTTTAGATCTTGAAATCATTATTGTTTTACAATTTTATAACATATCAGAATTTCAGTTAATTTCTAAAAATACGAGATGAGATGGATAAATTCTGCAATCAGTTGATAAAAGCAGAAATTAATAAACAATCATATAAAAAAAGAATAATATAATAATAATAATATAATAATATAAAGTTATAATAGCGTTGGAGTTAATCATATCATTAGGGTTAATTTAGTTAGGTAGGTATAGGTTTGGTTCAATTTCATAACCTTGGGATTATATCTAGTATTAGTGTTAAATGCATGTTTCAGTTAATGCATGTACTAAAGTAAATATACTTAGCATATAAAACCTTAAAACTTAAAAATGCAAAGTATAATGAATTCTTTAGAAATATTTTTTTTGTAAATATTAAACAACACTATATCACGCCACTTTTCACAAATTCTAAAAAAAATTAATTTTTATGATCCGGCCTAATATATATATATATATATATATATATATATATATATATATATATATATATATATATATATATATATATATATATATATATATATATATATATATATATATATACATATACATATATATATTGTTTATTACAAATAATTTTATGTATGGTTTCAATTATTAAATAATTGCACAGTTATGTTGTGTATTGCATTTTTTATTTTTTAGCATCAACTTCATTGGATATAATCGGTAAGGTTTTTATATTTTTATCTTCATATATGTTTTTAATTTCTATATTATTTTAAGGTTTTGCTATAAATTAGTTTTTTTATACAAAGTTTTTCATATAACATTTTTTTATCATATAAGTCTATGCTATAGTATTTTATCTTTTTATTTTTTAGTGTCATCATCATCTAAACAAGTTGGTAAGGTATAATCTAAACCTTTCAACATGATTTTAATTACAAAATAAATACAAGATTTTATTTTTTATTTTAGAGCCACTTCCATCTGTTCCAGTTGGTAATGCCATATATTTTCAATAAGAATTGATAAATCTTAAATAACAAATATTTTCCAGTATTTACAAATAATTTATTATATAATTGCAAGAAAATGTTATGTATTTTTTTTTTTAGTTTTATCTTCTTCTGTTAATACTGGTTAAGGTTTACATATGTTTACTTTTTAACAACCAAATAATTTTAAGACGATGCTGTATTTTATGTTTATTTTTTAATGCCATCGTCATCTAAACGAATTGGTAAGGTGTATAAACTTTTCAAAATGATTGTAATTGGAAAATTATTACAAGAATTTAATTTTGGTTTGTTATGCCTATTTCTTTATTTTAGTGCAAATTTCATCTGTTCCAGTTGGTAATTTCATATATTTTCTCTCTTTGAAAATTGATTTAAGTATTTATTATTATTATTATTTTTCTTTTTTTTCTTTATCTGTTGCAACTTGTATATATCAGCTTTGCTACATGAGTTTACATAAAAAAATATTTGCAACTTTTATTTTTGCATTATACTTTCGTTTTTAGTGCCACCTTTGCCTACTCAAACTGGTAAGACAATATTTATCAACTTTGCATTAAGATTTAAATAAAAAACATATTATATTATATGATTTCTTTGTTTAAATTTTTTTTTAGTACCATCATCATCTGCCTCAACTGGTTAAGTTTGTATTTTTAAAGATAGCAAACTGATTTAAAACTATAATATTATTTTTATTTTTACTCAGTGTTGTCATTTATCTATTAAATTATCTATGTTTATAATCAGTTTGTTAATTCTATTTTTAATTTAATTTGCATAATCTACTTGAGATATTACTTACCTTATTGTTTTTATATTTTCATTATAGAACCAACTTATGAGGATTATGTAAAATATAGGTCTCGCTACCCAGGACCGCTAACCCAAGCATCATTTTTGGGTTGGTTGCGGAACAATGGGAAGGATTAGCCATCTTTTAAATGGTCTTGTCCTCCATACCTGGGTGGTGGGACCTATCACTAAAGACGTGGTGGAAGAAGAGGCGGAGGTAGAGGTGGAAGTGGCATAAGAGGTCCGGGTGGATTAGCAAATGTTTACGTTCAATGCTAAGTCCACCCGGAGTTTTTGTTTTGTTAAAATTAATTGTAAAAGCATAAAGTTAAATAAAATTTGTTTTTATTTTGATGCCAATTTATAAATGGAATTTAACGATTAAGTTGTTAACTTTAGCTTTAGTGTTTAAAAATATTAATTTCTGAGATGAAGTTATGATGGTTCTTCATACTTAATGGAGGAAACATGTTTTTTTTTTTCTTCTATCCATTAGTAAAATTTTTCAAGTTTTTCATTTATCTATCATTTATTGCACCTGTCAAATTTCTTTGCAAAATATTATAATATTTTCTTAGCGTGCAAATTTATGTTTGATTTAAATAAACAACAGTATTTTTGATAATATAGCAGGTTATAAAATACTTTTCATAACAAAGTTTTTAAATAAAAAATTTTTATTTTGCATTCCACTAATTTTGCATATCCACTAATTTTCAGTTAATTTTATATTTAATAGGTATTGATAGAAAATATGTAGGAACAAAAAGTAAATATAGTATTAAAGTTACTTTACCATTTATTTTTAGTAATTAAATTTTAATGATTATACTGGTTGGCAAATTTTCATTTCAACAATTATTTTGCTGTAATAGGTATGCATGTTTTTTTATTAAGTAAATAGAAAAAGGAATGGTTTTTTTTATTTAAGTTATACACTTAATGATTTTGTAAATATTTACTGTAAAATATTGTCTGTTCATGTTGAAATTAAGATGAAAATGCTATTGTAATTATTATTATAAAAGTATCAAATTTTTGTTAGTTTTCTTTTCATTAAAAAGGTGTTATGGGCCCGAAAAAGAAACCTTTCATATTTCGAGGAGCACTCAACACTTTTTTAAATGCTGACTATAAATTGTCTAAAGATACAAACTTTAAGTGTAGAAACGGACATGTTCTTTTTGTTTTCATTAACAGCGGTGAGTTATATAAGAAAACTGTAGAAATCAATGAGTTTTTTAACTTCAACACTTGCACAAATCATATCGTAAATGTAGTGAATGTAGCAAAACAATGGATACATAATTTTAAAAGGGACTATAAATGTTTTGATGATTTTTGCAATAAACTGTTTACATGCTCTACATCAATCTCAACAATGACACAAGCATCCCTGTCTAGTGGACAAGAAATAACAACAAGAGAAAATCTATTGAAGAGTCGGTTATGTAATTTGTCTAATCAATTAGCTACCTCTTCCAAGAAATACAGAAAAAATATAGCTATAGTTAAATCTAAATTAAATATTATGCTATATAAACTAAAAGTTTTCAGACAAAGTGTTAAAAGAAAAGAAGAGATTATAAAAGGTTTAAGAACCAAATTAAAAGAACTAAAGAAAAAAATGCAAACATACTATTATACTCGACAAATTCGCAATCATACAGCTACAATAAAAAAATTAAAACTTAATGAAAAAAAAAAGTCGCATCAAATAAAGGTCAGCCATATAACAGATAATAGGGCAAAGGAAAAAGTAATTGCTAGTTTGGAAAACGATTTGCTTCAAAAAGAGGAGAACACAACCACACTTTTGAACATAAATGAAGAAGAAAAGACATATTCGTTACAGATGAGAATGATTATTTATAACATGTTAATGTGTAATGTCTCGACAGGTAGCATTCCTATTCTCATTCAGAAAATTGGACAATGTATGGGTTTTGCTTTCTCTGATATTCCACACCGCAATAGCATTGAACAAATGGCTCGGGAGCTTGGCAGTATTTCAAGCTTGCAGGCAGCTGAATGGGCAATCAACAATAGTCAACTTACTCTAGGATTTGATGCTACAACACAAGAAGGTGTTCATATTAACAGTATTTACTTGACGTCAAAAGATCAATGCCTTGTTGTTGCTCAGGACCAACTACCTGGTGGGACAGCTGATGATTATGAAAATCATATCTGTAATGCCATTGATCATATGGCTTTTATTTATTCTCATTTTCACTTGTGCAGCTATAACGAATCTCGTAATTCAATTATTAATAATATTTCTAACACAATGTCTGACCGAGTTGCTGTTAATCACCTTACCATAAGCAAAGTATGTGTAACCTGGGGGAAAAGTCTAAATGAGCTGAACTGCCATTTGCACCCTCTTGATACAATTGCCATATCATGCCGTACATCATTGAAGTCTCTAGAGAATGAGAAATGCAAATTGTTCGGAAATGATTGCACGAGGTATCATTCCTAGGTATCGTGGAAACAGACTTCACATTCTTTTCCATACTTGCTTTATTTTAATAAAGCATCACAGTAAATTTAAACAATATCTTACAATTGGAACAGTAAAGTGTAAAGCTTTACAAGCAACTCTTCGAACGGTATTTTGTAGTGCAACTGCAATCAAACAAATGTGTGTACTTGTAGTATTTGGCAAACTTCTTACTGGACCCTGGATGAAAAAGTTTTATGATACATCGGAACAAGCAACTTGTGATCATGTTGCTGGTATCCAGGTTGTGAAAAATGCTATACAAACAATTCAAACATGCAAATCCAATCCCGCTGGTTTGTTTTGCAGAAAAAAAGATTTTTTTGAACAACCGTTAGAGCCAAATATTTTAGAATCAGTAACAAGTTTATGCTCCGTTGATGAAGAGCTTCTTAAAATGACTTCGGCCTGTCTTATTGCAGTGGAAGATGTTTTAAATTGGCAATATAGTAGATATTTTACACTTACTGTGACAGAGACATTTAAAGAGGAAATAGCTAGTGCAAGGCTTCACAATATAGATATTGAGGAATTAATGGGTATGTTTAGTGATGCAAAAGTACGGGCTACTAATGCTACAACTTGCTATATCTCTTGCAAACTAAGATCAAAAAAGAACTGCACTGTGAACTATCTAGACACTCTAGATTTAAGTTTAAGAGAAAAGATTGTTAAATGGTCAATTAATGTAGCACGTAAAAACAGAATTACAAATCGACTGCATCGACGCAAAGTAGGAGATGAGATTTGCAAAAGACAAAAAATCAAGCGCCAAAAAATGGATGAAAAAGAAAAAAGAAAGTCATAGCGCGACCTATCTAAATTGAATTTTGAAGAAATTATTAATTCATATAAGCACTTGTCCAATGACCAACTGTTTGATTTAGAAGATGTCATGTCAGATAGAATTGTTGGGAAGAAACTGGAACATGAATGGTACGATCCAAAGACATGCAAAAGCGTTTTATATAGCGGCAGAGTAAAAAAAGTTACTAAAAGAAAAAATGACTTCATTTACACCATTTCTTACTGGAAAGATGATGAAACTGATAATGAAGCTGTTGACTATTGCATGAAAAAGATCCAGCTTGCTGCTGATGTTGTTTCCGGTGAGTTACAATTTGATTAATTTAATAATACTGCAAGTGTTGTGACTTGCCTAAATAATACAGCAAGTGTTGTGACTTGCCTAAATAATACAGCAAGTGTTGTGACTTGTTAATTTTTTTGATAGACGGCTCTGGCTTACCTTCACGTGGTGTCTATCGTTAAAAATGATTAAAACGTAGTTTTATTTCTGGAATTATTCATTTTAATCATTCACTAAAAGCCAAGACAAAAATGTATAGCATATTGTCTTGAAAATAATTATACATTATTATTATTTTTTAACATTTCATTTATTATTTATTTTGAAACAGGAAATTTGTTAGTTAACCAAACAAAATGGCGAGCTCGTTAACTATACTGTATGGTCCTTACTTCTGTTAATGTAATAATCACATGAAAGACTTTATTATAGGTTTCTCCTATACTTGGTAAGAAAGATGACATGTTTTTTACAGCCAATTGACTTATAGCCCCATTATAGTAGTTGTATATTTTTTTAGTAATATATATCCAATTAAGTAATAATTTTTGGTTAGTGGAAGTGGAAGGAGCATTAGAATGCCCCTTTCTTATGACATATTTGGATACGCCCTCCCTTATACTCCACTCTCTTATGACCATGGATGCACCACTAATATATCTTTTAATCTAGTGGAATATGTTTTTTTACTTCTTTGTTGTTGTACTATAAAAATATTGAAGATGTTTCAAGAATTGAAACATTTTTTGATATTATAGTGCTAAAACATCATCAACATATCTAAAGGGTGGTTAAATTTTAAGGGCCGATGTTAAATTTGAATAAAACACAAATTATTAAGGAATTTATTGTAACATCTTTTTATTATGATAATATGGTATGATTCAATTATGTATGGAATAAAATATCGGCCAAATGGGCGCCGCGACCTCGGCGGCACACCTCCATCCGATGGTGCAAATTTTCGATGACGCTGAGGCATAATTGAGGTTCTATGCCGTTAATGTGCCGAATTATCTCATCCTTTAACTCTTGAATTGTTGTTGGCTTATCAACGTACACCTTTTCTTTTAAATACCCCCAACGTACACCTTTTCTTTTAAATGGTTGCCTTTTCTTGCCACCATTCTGATCATTGACAACGTTTGAGATGGTCAATAGGCTTTAGTTCTTGGGTCAACTGCACCTTGTAAGCGTGTAAATGCAAGTCTTTATGCATAATGTTCATCATCGACGAGCGTGAGAGGTGCAATTGTTGGCTACGACGACGAGTTGATGTGGACGGCTCTTCAGCCACACTGTCGCGCACAGTAGCGATATTTTCGGCAGTACGAGCTGTACGAGCATGCGCTGGTCTTTTCACACCTCCTACAGACCTGGTTTGCTCAAATTTATGCACGATTTTTCCAATTGTACGCACATTTTGACAATTAAATTGACCGAAAAACTCACGAAGTGCACGATATGCATTTTGATTTTAACGCCCATTTTCATAATAGGCCTGAATAACTTTAACGCGTTGCTCGATTGTGTAACTTTCCATGGTTCAAATTGAGTCAGTCTGAAATTGAGAAATGACACATTAAATACAGAAAAATAATTTACGTTTAGGTTTGGTTCACATTCAACATCGGCCCTTAAAATTTAACCACCCTTTAGTATGAGTTTTACATTCATCTCCCATATTTGGTGGTTGTCTGGTATGAATTTATTTTTTAATTTATATCCAATTTATTTCCAATTTCATAAGGTATTTTTTAAATTTATTGTTTATTGTTTACATTTATTAACTTTAGAAATAATTTTTTTTTCAGGTTGGGTGGAGGGGTGGGGGAGTGGGAGGGGGTGAGCATACGCCCATTCCGTAATAAAAACACCATTTTTAAACATAAAATAGTGTAATATAATTTTATATTGTGTACTAAATTTACTCATTTTAGTAAAGATATAAATATTTATAAAATCAAGTCGTTTTAGATCCTTTGGTGTATCAAATCATCGCCACCACACCCACCTCTATTGCTAACATACACCTCTCGTATATTTTGATGGTTTACTATAAAATTAAAACAACTTTTTTGCGTACTTACATTATGTCTTTAAAAAAAACTTTTTTTCTGAAAAAAGTGTTTAGTTTTATATGGGCAAGGTGGTGGTTTAATGCCCCCTCTGTCCATCTGATACGCCCGGTGGTTAGACTTTAACATAAAGTTGTAGCACACTCTTACACCTATCTTTTGACACCAAGATATTTGTATTCTGATAAGAATTGGCAAAGTTATGACAATTTAAGTGAAGAGAAACATTATTTTGACCACAGTTTCTTCAACAAATCCATATAGAGAAAAATCGGTACTTAAACCGTCATAACTTTTGAACCAATTGTTTGATTTTGATAATTTTTTCACCATAAGAATACTGTAATTATCCTCTTTCTAATGATATATGACATTATAGTATTCAAATAATTTGAAATTTTTACTCACGTACCTATTTATTAGGACTAGCAAAAAGCAACCCGTAATACGGGTTATGGTCGGTCTGTTATTTTATAGTGGCTGTTTTCCACAATTTAAAGTTGCGAAACTTTAACTAATACTTTTTTAGAAAAACGTCTTTAAATTAAAAATATTAAACCATCTGTAAAATTAAAATAAATAGTATGCGGAGGTAAAATAATTTACCGATTATTTAACATTATTTCAGTAATTTACAACTGACATAGGTCATATCAGTGTAAGGCAGAACCATTTTCCTCGACATTACTAAGTTCAAAATAATACGTTTTTAGTTACTGACACAAAGTAATAACATTTCATCATGCTTTAAATTGACGAAAAAGTAAAGCTAAATTCTTTTTATATTTTTTATAACATGAACTTTAATTAATAAGATTAATATAAAGCAAACGTAAATTAAACATGAGTTATTAATTTTTTGGTATCCCCTTGATACATGTTTCTTTAAAAAAAGATATTGTCTTCAAAACGTTAAATGCACACAACTAAATAAATTTGGACCGTTTATTTTGAAAGTGGTGTAAATCCATTTTTCAAAAAAAGTTAGAAATCACAGTTTACATTAAACCTAGTGTGCACTTCTTATTTGTAAACAATTTACAGTTAGTATTTAAATATATCCATATGCTTTGATCAATTTAAAATTCGTCAATAAATAACTGAATAAATAAAAACAATTGATTATAAAAATGTCCATTTACGACCCTGAAAGAATATGTTATTTTAGTTAAATTCACATGCAAGTCATTTATGTAATCAAATTACATATCTCTAAACTCGTAGAGACATTGCCAAACTTAGTACAATTAATGCATATTTTTTAATCGACTAAAATGCTAACCTTTAAATACCCTGAAAGCGGAAAAAATGGACTTACATCACTTTCAAAATAAACGGTCAATTTGTTAAAAATATCTGACCACTGCTATATATGGCACTAATCTGACCATTTTGTATATGGCCTCTTTGTTTCAATAGCTTTGGGTAAACAGTAATTTGATACCATTTACTAAAAACTCCTTTTGTTACTCGAAATTTAATTCTCTTAAATAATTTGACACTAATAAAGGACCTCCCTTCCCCGTTTTTGCCTCAATGGTGGTGAGGAGAATAGAGTTATCTTTGTTAAGAGTGATCAAGTTTTTGATGAAGACCTTTTACCAGAATAATAAAAAGTAAAACAATGATTTAAATGTATAAGAATTTTTTCTTTTTAATATGTATAAGAATTTAACATATATAAGAATATATTTTTCCTCAAAAGTGTTGCAAATGCAAACTAAGCTAATTAATTAGTTAAACACCTTATAAAACTTATGTTATTCGATACTTGAAAAATGCGCAAAACTACAATGTTCACCCCCCGTTTAAAAAGATCTCCTAAGTTACGTACCACAAAATATTAGGCATAAAATAGAGAAAATTTTAAAAAAATTGAAGTAATTGCATATATTTATATCATTTTAACTGACGAAAACTTACAATTAAAGGTAATCAGGTTTTTTTAATAAATCGTATAAATGCGTCAACCGTAAATCTTAAAGAAAAAAAAAAAAATTGGAATTGATACCATAACAAAAAAAATGACACCATAAAAAGAAAAAAAAAATAACCACATAAAAAATGAAAATCGATTTACCTATTTATAGTAACCTATTTTGACATGGCAGTTAATATAAACATTTATCGAAAATGTAACTATAAAATCTGTTTCGAAGTACAAAAGAATTAACAATACTAAAAAAAGAAAAACATCAAATTAAAATATAAATTGCATTTTTAGCATAATGTTGTCTTGGCTTTTAGTGAATAAATGAAAGCAGTAAGTTCCAATAATGAAACTACCTATTATACATTTTTAACAATAGTCACTAACATGAAGGAGTCTATTGTTAAAAATGAATATCAACACAAAACATCACAACAATAACACATAACAATGAAACATTTACACCCTTGATCCTAAAATCCAGCAAAAATAACAAACCAAATTAAAATATGAAAGGCAAAATTTGAAAACTAATCTAAAGTTAACTATATTTATCTTTTTACTAAACATATAAATAATTAAAAGTATATTTGTTTTTATATTCAATATTAGTTATTCAATTACTTCAAATTTAGGACATTAAAACACCCTTGATTTAAAGAATCAAGGTTGCATACTCTCTCATACACATTACGCTAAACATTAACAGACATTATGTGTTTCCAGAATAATTAAAAAAGGCTAGACAATACAACCTAGCTCTAAAGCAGTAACACTGCCTGGCACTAAATACTGCCAAGTCACACCTCTGCTATAAGTACATCGCTTGGCTGGCAAGGTTATCAATCTTGCACAACATAATGCCAAGTCACATCACTTTGAAAACATGGAAACAACATAATTTAAACATATATACAACTATAAACAAATATGGTTTTAAATAACACATATAATCACATTTTATACTATATTAAATGACAGATATATTTATCAAAAACAATGAAAAAAAATATTAAAATAAAAAATAAATTTATAATAAATGTACTCACAACCTACAAACAGTAAATTTTCAAAATGAAAATCTAAAGACTATAAATTAAGAACATTAGAAAATATAACATTTGTGTTTGAGATGTTTATCAATTTTGAAAAACAAACTATTATATGCTCTAGTTCTTGATCATGCAACATATAGTTGACCATGAAAAAAACACGGTTTTTTGAGATATTCCCCAACTCTATTAAATGTTTGACCTTGACTTTTATTAATTGTCATTGAATGAGCCAATCTGACAGGAAACTCTCGATACTTCAGAACAAAAGGTAAATTAGTACCTGATGGTGCCAACTGAATTTGGGGAACAAAAACCTGCTTACCACAAGAAAAAAAACCTCTGCAACCCTCTGTCAAAACCTCTGCATCCCCCTGTCAAAACCTCTGCATCCCTCTGTCAAAATTATTTTGAAGAGCACAAACTTTCATTCGAGTACAATTGTACAACCCAGCTTTGAGACCTAAATTTCTAAGTAGGAAATTACACAACCAATTTTTAATTTTAAACAATGAGGTGGCATACCTGAAGGAGTTAAGCTGTTCAAAAACTCAACTGGAAAGTTATTTCTTTCATTAAGGTCATCAGTATCAATTTGATCAGCACTTAAATAATTTTTGACCTCACCTGGCATTCAAGCATTTCTTCATTGATTGATAATGAATCAACATTAGTTGACGTTAAAAATCACGCGTTTAGAATAATCATTTTGATTAGCATCTCCAAAAATCTTTTCAACAATTGATTCATTTTCTCTAATAACTCACTGATTTGGTATTTCAATGCATCGTTTAAAAGGATCCTCCTCTTTGACAGGTATTGTTCCATTCCCAAGTTTTAGTAGCCATTTGGAAAATTCACCTTCCCCATCTTGCACTCTCATATTTTCAGTTGATGCAAACTTCTGCACCCATTGCCAATGAAAAGAACATTTTATACACAATTCACTATTTCAGGTGGTTGTCCTCTTTTCACAACAGGCAGAATTTGCCTAAAGTCACCACTAAAAAAAATGATTTTTCCTCCGAACGGAAAGTTGTTGTTGCAATTATCTTTTAACAACCTATCAATTGCATTTATTTGTTTACATGTTCATGTAAGACATTATACTGTTCGCTACTCAGTTTGTGTTGGTTATTTCTGATGAAAGCAAGGCGCTTGCCTTCAATTTTAACATACGCATCAATAGCATATTGCTGAAACACTTTTTTGCCATAAAAGAGTGAAGGAAAAAATTGTCTAACTGAAAGTTTATAATTGTAATACTGAGATAATGTAACATGATATCTAACCAATGTAGCACATTCAGGGTTGTGAACCAATTGATTATGCCAACCAGCATCACCCCTCTGAAAAAATAGAGGATAAACCATAGGATCTAAGTTGGCAGACATACTTGATATAGTTTTAAGAGGATGACCTCTTGGGTAAATAACAACTTCCCTGGAAGCAGGGGTGGTCCATCTTCACTAACAAATACAACTGCAACTTCATTATGTGAAAGGAGATTATAGTGATTATACCAATTTATGCTGGAACATCATGATTTCAAAATACTTATAGCAAAAATCATGTAGTAAACAGCGCTAAAGACAAAAAATTAAATTGAGATGAAACAAATTGTATATCTGGCAAAATAGTTTGTATTGGCTTTTAGTGAATGTTTAAAAGCAGTGATTTTTAATAAAAATACTTATTTACCATTTTTAACAATAGACACCAACATGAAGATTAGCCAAATGCCTATTAACTCAAAAGATAACAAAAAAACATCACAGTAACAACACACAACAATAGCACACACCATAAGTTAATATAATATGTATCTATAATATAACTTACAGGGTTACCACAGAAAAAAAAATCAAAATTCCAGGACTTTCCAGGACTTTCCAGGACCATTTTCCTACTTCTCCAGGATTTTCAGAAAAAAATTCCAGGACTTTTCCAGGATATTTCCACCCAAAAAAAAAAATTCCAGGACTTTCCAGGATTTAGCTATAAAAAATTCGGAAAATTTCCTTTCAAATAAACCATTTAAAAAGATAAAAAACTTTATTACCACTTGAAACTAAAATTTTCATAAATCTTTCTAATAAAACAAAAAAACTAAAGTATATAATAGTGTAGCGCAGTTTTGCCTTATATGGAAGATGGAAAATACTGTCTAGTTCTTATTCAGCTTTTTTTCAATCAAATCTAACTCATCAATTTCCTTCTGTTTTGCTTTACATAACTTTTTTTGTTTATTTGATTCTTTTAAAAGCGAAAAGTCACTTTTCTTTTCTGCGTCAATGGCAAGTTTGTCCGATCGTTAGATAACAACTCAATTTGACTTTGAAGAAGTCGCCGTTTTGCCCGAACAGCTTTTAACTCATCATCAACAATCTTTCGCTTTAGCGCCACATTGTCACTTTCTTTTTTTAATTTTTCTTTTCTCAAGTCTTCATGGTATGAGCTGCTTGCTTTTCTAGCATGTTGCTGCATTTCTTTGGTAATTTTGATGCTTTCAGAAAAATTTTTGACACAGTTACTTCGTTTGCTATCAATGGCCATTTGGATTGGATTTACAGATATAGCAGAGCGTACAATGGAAAACTTTAATGGGGACTTGTCAAAAAGATGTGTCAACAGAACTGCTAAAAACTCCCCAGCTTCACTTTTAAATGCAACTACTCTGTAATCGGTAGAAGCTACATTAGCTTGGTCAAGTTTTAAACGAGAAGCAAATCCAATATCAATGTCTGCTGGAGGTTTTCGAATATTCCTATCATTTATATCAAGTTGAAGCAGCTGATAAAGTGCATCACATTTCTTTAAGACATCTTTGAGAATAAATCGGCTCAATAAGTCCTTGATAATATCACTAAGAATAGCACTCATAAATGGTACCATGGGCTTATCTGTTTGAAAACTTTTTAGAAAGGCATTTAATTTCTCAGATACCATTTCAAAGAACTTCAATTTTGCTAGTAAAATTGGATCATGTATCATAGCTTTTAGTATCTGCCAACTTTTATTATTGACGTCAGTCGCTTGCTTTTTTTTAGACTACTAACGTATGTTACAAATTTTTTGTAACCATCAAGAAGAGATTCAGCTTTTCGTGCACAGTTTTCATTTTCGCACCACCTGTGTCCACAAAATTGAAGTGGATATTCCAGTGTTTCAGCAATATTTTCATAAGTTTCTCGCCGTGTGGGTGAATCGTGTTAGAATTGCCACATTGATTTCAAAGCATCATTTATTTTCCAGGCACTTGCTTTGGCACCAGCTTTCAAGCTTCCGTGAATGGTGTAAAGACCACATGTTCCTATATCAATAAGAGGGTTTAGTTCTTCCTCTTGCCTTTGTTCACTGAAATTTTTGAGAAATAACAAGTTGACATTAGGACCATCAGAAGACACTTGTAAAATCTTTGCTTTGTCAATTTCGGATACACCACTGAGAAATGTATTTAAGACATCCTCAGCAGAGGAGCGTCCCATAAACTCTGAATTAAGATATCGAGTATTAACAATATCAGATTTTTTATTCCAAAACCTGACTAAAATATCCATTTGTCCTTTTTGAAATATTTGATTAAGTGATTCGTCAAACGAAATAGTGTAATATGGAGCAGTTGAAAGGGTCAATAATAGCTCACTTCGAAAATATGGAGCAAGTCCATATGTAGCCACATACCCAGCCTTTGTTCGACCACATTGAAATGTCTTTGCAATATTGCTATCAGGGAACATTTTTATAAACAATTCTCCAGAACTTGATGAGGTATTCATTGAATGTCTCGAGTAAACAGTATTTAAAACCCAGCGTATCTCAGCTTCAAGTGTCAATGATCCTATAAACAATTGGTCAATTGTTTTTGAATTGCTTGATTGTGATATAGCTTCAGAACAAGTTTCTAGAATAGAAGGTGGGGAAGTTAAAGGTGATAAATATGACTTTATGGTTTGCTCTAAAGGTTTTCTTTGTATATGCTTTTTGCTTCTCATATGCGATGTTAATGCAGCCTCTCCCATATTAGAAACATTGATTTTACTAAAACAATAGATACACTTAGCTATTGTTTCATTTATCTTCTGAACCCAGGGTTTAAATTGATCATCATATAACCATTTTTCTTGAAATACACACTCATTCTTAGGCATTTTTTAAATTTATTACACTGAAAGAAAAAAACATTGTGAAGAAATCTAAACATAATTTTAAAAACTGACTGCAATTTAAACTACGCTATAAACATTTAACTAATTTAAAAATTAAAAATATGAAAAATTCTCAATCAATCATATAATTCTTATCATGTCAAGCATTTTTACAGATATATTAAGTAGAAGCAACCAACTGTGTACATACTTTACATTTTGAAATATTTATCTTAATCAAAATATGATTACATTGGTGAGAGGGAAAATATACTTGATTATGATATTATTCATAAATCAGAACTATAAAATTTAACCTCTTAAAATTTAGTTTAAAATTTTAACTATGGAACCCATGTAACTTAAAAACATGGTTAAAAACTTTGAAATTTAAATCCTTGAACTTAAAAAATTCCAGGACTTTTCCAGGATTTAAGAGACAAAATGAAAAATTCCAGGACTTTCCAGGACTTTCCAGGACACTCATCAAATTCCAGGACTTTCCAGGACTTTCCAGGACTGTGGGAAACCTGGCTTAAGTAAAATAACATTCAAATATAACAAAACATAAGTAACAATATTACGCAAAATGTTGTTAAAATACATTATTATGTATTTTTTGAACAATTTTTAATAATAAAGGCTTGAAAACAGCAATACCTAAAGCAGTAACAGTTTGACACTAAACACTATCATGTAACCCTCTGTTAAAAGTACATCATTTGGCTGGCAAAGTTGACAAATCTTGCTCTACATGTTTACCAAGTAACAGCACTTTGAAAACACATGTACCAACTATAAACACAATAAATGTGTTTAAATAAGTATATAAGGTTAAATATACACCTTATATACATATTTAAACACATTTTTAAAACAATTATATAACACATATTAAAACATACACAAACAATAAAAAAATACTTTACATTATAATAAAAACACATTGATAAAACTACTATACAGCACTTATTACCACATACACATACATATCAAAAAAGCATATATACAAACAATAAACGTGTGCAAACAAAAACTTTAAAAATGATGCGAGAAAATTTAAAAAGATTCAAAGTAAACAAAATAAATATTTACAAACAATACTCTTTACCTTCTTTTTTTTCATAAGAACTGTAATCCTCATAACAAAATTTAACCTTTACATACTATAACATGTGACATGCCATGTCAGTGTTGGCACAAAATTTTAATTTATTTTCTAAATTTTCTAAAAAAGAACAATAATAGTTAATAGCATCACAGAAATTTCAAAGTAGCAATAATTTCAAAGTAGTAATAACCATTTTATGGAAATAGCATTAGTGTAACTTTAAATAACATCCATACCATGGCGATACTTATTACAGGCCTTCCCGTCGCGAATCCGTATTTTTAACTGGGGGCGGACAATCTTATGGAAAATATAAAAAATGGCTGAAAAAATATGCGAGCTACATTATTTTCAGTTAATTTATTAAATTTAAAAGGAACTGTTCCAATGCACAAAGTGTCTAATGCAGTTTTATTAAATGTCATAAAATTTTAATAAAACAAGAAGTAATGAAAAACAACATTTTTCAGAATAATGAATGAGTTTTATTTAAAAACGAAATCACAAAAGAAAAATAAACAACCTTTAAAATAATGCAAAAAAAGCTATTAAAATAATCATCAAATATTAGAAATTGTTATGAAAAATGTACATAGCAATACTTTTTAATGTTTTACAGATAATTTTAAAACCTTTAATGCAGGTTCTTTAGAGGATTTAGGTGAAATAAACAAACAATAATTTTTAAGAAATATGTTTGACAATATAACACCATGTTTCTTTAGCATGTTTAAGTTATAAATATCTGATATCATCATAAATATATTGCACAACGACTTTCTGCATGTCATTTTTTTCTCAATTTCAAAAATAATGTAACAAAAAAAAACCCACTGAACACAGCAATCCAGAGGTACCCTCAATCCACCTCTGTCCATAGTTTTTGTGTAGTCTCCATACAACTGAAAATAAAATGCAGTGTCAGTCAACAATTCATTTTCACTGACATCATCTTTTCTTGTAACATAGCCTGCAATATAAAACAGAGCCATTTTTGTACTCAGTGGCAAAGATGCTTCTAGTTCAGGCAATTGATTAATTATATCACAAGATTCTTCACTTCTAAAATAGCCACATTTTTGACATAAATGCTCAATATCAGTAGTGTAATCTGAAACATCAACTTTTAATTCCAATAACAGTTTAGCTTTTTCAATGTTTAATTTTTCAACAACATTTTGAACAGTTATAAAATATGTTCCGCCTGAACCTTGTCTAAACTTACTGAATGCTTTTTCAATATAATCTGTTGAGAACTCTCCTAACATAACATAAATGAAATTGTTTTTTAACAAATATTTACACATCTCTACTAACCCATAACAAGTATGCCAAATTGAAGTACCTGTATCTCTAGTTAAAGATTTTGTTCTACGCTTTTGTTTACCACTCATTTTAAGAGCCATTTCTCCGAAATCAAGTAAATATTGCAAATTCATGTCTAGTTCTTCCGAAATAACTCTTTTACAAGAATCTAAAAATCGAGTGTCGCCATAAATTTCTTTTACACTAACTATTTTCCAGAATTTAGTAACTTTTTCTAAAAAACAAATGGTTTCATTCATATTACAAGGGTGGATAACTTTTGAATAAGTTTTGAGAGCAGCTATAGTTTCATCACAAAACACTTTTAAACAGTGTGAAACATTTTGTCTTTCAATAGGTTTTGGATGTATAGCTACAAAATTTAGTCTAGATAATTTAATTAGCTGATCTTTCTCAAAATCAAATAAACATTTAAGGTCACTCCATTTAGCAGTCATATTTTGATTTTTTTCAAAATGCAATTCCTGTGTTTTTTCTGTTATCCAGTTATTTCTGATACTTTTTAGTAGATGAACATAATCAAAAAGTAGAAAAATCCCACATTTTGTTAACCAAGGTTTTTCTTCAACTCTCTCAAATAAATTAAAAAAAGCTTGATTTGTTCGATTTCCATCACAAATAACTGAAATAACTTTTCCATTGCTAGACTTGATTGAATTAATAACATAGCATACTTGCTCAAACAAAAAAGAAGCATCCAAATGACAGACAGGTATCATTTTGCACAAAAAAGATGGTCCACCTTTTAAACATTTAACCATGATACCCAAAACAGTATTTGCTAACAACTCAGGATTATTTTCAGCTTTTCCAAATAGAGAACCACCATGGTAGAGAAGAAGAGACTTTACATAAACCTCATCTACCAGTATTATACAATTTCTCTGATTCTCCTCTATATTTGAAAATACAGTGCTGATAAAACTAATATCTGAAACATTCTTTGTCCTAGATGTAATTTTTGTCAGTGTTTTTACACTCGGAAGTTTAAAATCTTTTCTTAACTGATTGTATAGACTTCGAGATGTTGAAAAATAAGAATACAATCTGATGATTGTTTCTATACTATAAATTTTTTTACCTACTTCTGATGCATTCATAGATGCAATATGATCTTGTAATATCAATCTTTGATGATCAACTTAAATGTTGTTCAGATAGCGAATTGTTTCTTCCACTCTTGACCAACAATCAAGAGTGGTAATATGGTTTTTAGATAATGAAGAAATAAAGCAACGAACACCAGCATGAAAACTTTCAAATTTAAAATTGCTTGAGATATGAACAGCAAACATAGGTATACAGTTAACATAAAAGGAATTTGATTGGATGTGCAAAACTTCATTTACAACAAAAGTTGTTACAGGACAAACAAATTTATGATTTTTAATATCTTCACATAAAGAAATGAATGTAAACAAATCACTTTTTAAATATTGTGACAACTCATCACACTTTTCATTTCTGATAGAAGACAACACTTTAGTAGTGGACCTTGGTTTTAAAGGTTGAGTTGGTATAATACTTGATGGAATATTAGGAAAAATTGAAGGAGGTTCGATTGGTCTATCTTTCCCATTGACACGAGCTTTTAAAAAATTTTCTGGAAAATGTCTTTCACAGACAACAGTATCTGGCTTATTTGGAAAATTACTTCTTGGAATTGAATTTATCCAACGATTTCGTTCTTCTTCATTCGAGGGAAGCCTATAAACTCGTACTTTATTTTTAGTGTCATAGTTTCCTCTACATCCAGGAATACAGCACTTTTTAACCATTTTGTGACTATCAACTGCTCTCAAATCGAAGTTTTAAGACTAAACTTTCCGTAACATTGTCCGCCCCCAGTCAAAAATACGGATTCGCGACGGGAAGGCCTGTAATAAGTATCGCCTTGATCCATACCCTTATTTTCCTTCTAAAAAATAAAATAACAAAAATAAAACTGCTAAAAGAAAAGCTAAAACAAACAAAATACAAACGATTTAAAAAATTAAAATCCTCTCTACTTTTTCTGATAAAAATTTAAATCCTTTCTACTTTATCTAATAAAAATGTATATATAACTATTTTATATACTTACTTCAATTATAATATGGTCTTAACGATTATCATTTATCTTAATATGATTCTTTATGTAATATATCTAAACTAATAATTAAATTCCAAAAGGAAAAAAGTTTCAACTCGTTCAAGAGATCTTCCTCCAATGGCCGCACAGTGGGCCAGAATGCACTTTTACTGGACAAAATTCATAACTAATTTAATATTAGAGCTATATTCACTAAAATTAGTATGAGTACTAATATGATGTCTGCGCTTTTTATGAAGGTAATATTTTTTTATTTCGTTGCTATGGATACCTTTATTTTGCTTAGCAACAACCTACTTTTGTTATCTGCAGATATTTTATAAGTGCTATATTCACTAAATTTGGCATGAGTACCAATATGAGATCACACTTCTTACAAAAGTGATAATTTTTTAAATTTAGTTGTTATGGATACTTATATTGCTTAGTTACCGGATACTTTCCTTAGTTACAAAGTGGTAAATTGATATTTGAATATCTTATCGGATTTTTGACCCACCTATATTGAATAAAAATTGAGTATTTAGGTAAATAATGTTTTAGGAATAATAAAAGCAAAAAATAGTGCAAGAAAACATTATCAATTTTAGATTACATCAAAAAATTATAAAACAATAATATCGTTTGAAGATTGTTTAAGTAATTGTAAAACATCTGAAGGAAATGCTTTATGATTTGTTTGGTGTGATGTTGATTTACCCAATGATGAAATAACAGGATCACTGGAAACTAGGAGTCTAATGATAAGATCAGTATTTGTTGCTTTTCTGGATGTTTTTCGGCTTAAATTTTCGCGATAAGATTTAAAGTCTTTATTTCTAGCCTCTTGAGCTTCCTCTGACATAAGTCCGATGGGTAATGCAAGGCTTTTAATTATGTCATGTCCATGTATCAATACTTTGTGAACTGATTGAGCCATGTAATACCATGGATAAAGGGACACATATAGTCTAAAAGTGTCAAAACAATAATCCTTGAACTTTAAGCAGTCTATTTCATATCCTGAAGAGAGCGTTACCAAGATAATGTAAAATCTGAATATAAGGTTTTGGTCAATACCCAGAATTTCAGCTGTTTGTTCATATGCTGCAAAAGCACGCCTTGAGGTATTCCCATCATTACTTGTTCCAGAACCACCACTTTTAGGGAAATCAACAACAAGTCCCATTTTGTTCATAAAATCAGTCTGAATCTTTTGTTTAGCTACAGATGCCTTTTCTTTGTGTTCTTTAGATCTTGCTTGCCAATTTCTTGTTTCTTTTTTATATGCAATGTGCAATAACATCTCATAAAATCGAATCCATGCATGAAGACTGGAAAGACCATATTTGAACTCTCTGTTAGTATAATCTATATTAAGGATATCAAGACTATTCATATTTTTTGGAGAGACACCACACACTGAACAGCATTGGTATGAGTTATTTTTTTCAGATAATATTGTTTGAACCTTCCCATCAATCATTGTAAGTTCAATAATACAATTCACTTCAATAGAAGATCCGCAAACCTCTAATAAAATCATACCCAAGCTTTCTATCTCACTTTTAATGTACTGATCTTCTTTAATCACAGATTCCTTGGATTCCATTATGTATGCAAATCTTATGGGTCTACAATAGGCTGTGGAGGACGACTTTTGATTTCTCCAAATAGGCACCTTTTCGTTGCTGTTGTTAAATCCAGTCAAATCCAATGGGACAAGACGAGTAATAAATAATGATTCTTCACGCTTTAAATTTCTGTTAATGTCGGGTTCTGATAAAACTTGTTTATAAATGCTTTGGCCAGTAGCACCATCAAAACCAGCTTTACACGTTAGTGTCATTGTTTTTATTGCTTTGTCGTTCAATATCAAGTGCCTTAGCACAGGTTCCTGAACTGCACAGATTCTTTGCAAAGTATGAGTCATTAAATCTTTTAAAGGAACTGACGCTGAATAGTCCTCCACTGTTATGTTTGCAGGATAACATTTCAATTTTGCATCTCTGACATCATTGTAAGCGGGGTAGATGTTATATTCTTTCTCCAAGGCTCCGCTTCTAATCAATTGATAGGAAGCTTTTGTCAGACTTGCATCAATTATTAAAGCCAGTGCTTCGTCTGCTGAATATTTAGTTGCTTTATCTGTATTTGATATATTTAAAACATTCTTGGCAGCAATAACAACAGATTCATTTCTAAATTTTTTATTAGCAGCAAAAAATAATTCATTGGATGAATGAGATTCAATTAGACAAGATACACGCCGTTTTTTAGTTTTATTAGAACTATTATCAAATGCAACTGGTTTTCGACCACGTCTACTTGCAGTTGGTTCATTGTCTTTTTTTCTGACAATTAAATATTCATTAAGCCAGTTCACAAACTTCTTTTCAAAATTTTTCACAGTATAGTTTGCAGATTTCCACTTTTTTTTATACAAGTAAACAAATCGTTGAACAGCATGTCTAAAATCAACGTCTTTAAAATCAGCAAATTTTGGCTGAATAAATTTTAATATATCTTCAGTAATATTTTGTTTTGAAGTACTAAGATTGTTTTTTTGGAGAAAATTATGAATGTCTAAGTTTAACAAAACCATATCTAAATAATTATTGTAACAAGTATTTTGTATTTAAAAGTAAAATGTTATAATATATATGCCGCCTGGACTACTAATACTTGTTAGTAATTAAGTTACTACAAGTGTTAGTAATTAAAATTAAAAGTAATTAAATTACTGTCAGTGTTAGTAATTAAATTACTAACAACTACCGAAAATATGTTGTTGCTATGTTATGCAAAGTAAGGTATCCATAGTAACCAAAAAAAGTTAACCTCATAAGAATTCTGAATCTCATTTTAATACATACCCCCAATATTGTGTATTTAGCGCAAGTAAAATACTGTTAAAACAACGTTAATGTAAAAATGAGTTGTTGCTATGCAAAATTTAGTATCATAGCAACCAAGTTAAAACATACATAAAATCTGAACGGGAATTTAAGGGGACGAGCAATCAATTAAAACTCGATTGAAGCATCATATAGCTCAAATAAATATAAGACAACACATGGCAAATTGTGGTAATTATTAGTTATTGTGCGGCAAAAAATAAGTTTCTTAAGAAATTTTTTTTTTTAATCTGTGATTTTCAAAGTATAACTGAGATAACATGCTATGACAAATTTATTTCACACATTGGTTTTTCTTATCTCTAAATACTCTAGAATAACATGTACTAATTTTTTGTTTCAAAAACGTAGATGTAATTGAAATATAACACAACGTTCATGTCACCGTTAATTACTTATTTATAATTTTTTTTTTTTTAATTTTATCTCAATATTCAAATGCTTAGAGTCCTGGTAACTAAGGGATTTAATATAAATAAATTATTAATAGATTTCTCCTAATATATGTAGATACTAAAATTAAATAGGTTTTCAAGATTAGACAACAAAAATTTTTCCCATTTTGTCCACCTACTGGCCCACTGTGGGCCGCCTGCATTTAGAGAACGCGCTTTTTCAAAGCCTAGTAACTAATGACGAAACGACGTTAAACATTAAACGTTAAGCATTTCTGTACTAATTATATTATAGATTACAGTTCTTATGAAAAAAAAAAGAAGGTAAAGAGTATTGTTTGTAAATATATATTTTGAACCTTTTTAAATTTTCTTGCGTCATTTTTAAAATTTTTGTTTGCACACTCTTAGTGTTTGCATATATGCTTTTTTGATATGGATGTGGTAATAAGTGCTTCATAGTTGTTTTATCAATGTGTTTTTACAATAATATAAAGTGTTTTTTTATTGTTTGTGTATGTGTTAATATGTGTTATATAATTATTTTAAAAATGTGTTTAAATATGTATAAAAGGTATATATTTAACCTTATATACTTATTTAAACACATTTATTGTGTTTATAGTTGGTACATATGTTTTTATTATGTTGTTTCCGTGTTTTCAAAGTGCTGTGACTTGGTAAACATCTACCTGAAAATCAATTATTGTATTTTAGAGAAGGAGCAGAACAAATGGCTTTAAATCATGCAGCTCAACGTGATATGCATGGTTTAAGTTAAATTCTGAAAATGAAAGAGCGCATTGCTATTCGTATGTAGACATTCCGGCGCTACTCGACTTTCTCCCCCCCCCCCCCCCTAATTTTATGATTGATTCTGATAGGGAATTTTATGCTGATTAAGAATCGTATAAAAACATGGGTCTCAAAATCAATGGAAAGTGCTCTAATTCGAAGTCAAAGTTGTAAAAAATCCCACTAAAAACCCTAATATTCGCCATTTTGAAAATATTAAGTTAATGATCTTTTAGCTGACGAAAGCAAATTATTAATAGCATGGTTTTTACGTTAAAAAATTCGTTAAAGTATGTTTATCTTGCACAATTTTTTGTGGCAAAGAAAATAACCGTTTTTTGATTTATTAGAGAATAAACTATATTGCAAGTAATGTACTTTTGTAATAAAATTTAAAAAAGAATTTAACAGTTTAGTTTCCTAAAAGAAGAACTTTTGAAACTCAGTTCATTGTTGTTCTATCACATGTAAAGTTTAGAAAACGTAACCTTCAAACCGTTTTTTTTAATAAAAAAAACCAGCGTACGATACAATAATAATTATTCATCAATTTTTCTACATTATCACATTCTACGTTCAACCTTTATTTGAAATCTTCTATTAATTTCATTTCGTTATAACACTTTCGTTACAATACTTTAAAAAAAATAATTATAAGGCTTATGGAAACCAGGTCTGTTTATTGCGCAATAAAACGGTAATTAATTTTCGTTAAAAATGAAAGCGTTTTGAAAAAAAATGTCTGCCGGGTAAGGTCAAAATTTAAGTAAGTGTTGATCAAATTGATACTGATGACCTTAATGAAAGAAATGACTTTCCTGTTGAGTGTTTGAATAGTTTAACTCCTTCAGGTATGCCACCTCATTGTTTAAAATTGAAAATTGGTTGTGTAATAATGCTACTTAGATATTTAGATCTCAAAGCTGGGTTATGCTATGGTACTAGAATAAAAGTTTATGCTCTTCAAAATAATTATATTGATGCAGAGGATTTGACAGGTGTTTCTGGTGGTAAACAGGTTTTTGTTCCTCAAATTCAGTTGGCTCCATCAGGTTCTAATTTACCCTTTGTTCTAAAACGTCATGAGTTTCCTGTCAGATTGGCTTATTCAATGACAATTAATAAAAGTCAAGGTCAAACATTTAATTGAGTTGGGGTATATCTCAAAAAAAACCATTTTTCTCATGGTCAACAATATGTTGCATGTTCAAGAATGAGAGCATTTAATAGTTTGTTTTTCAAAATTAATAAACATCTCATTCAAGGTGTGGCAGATGAAAAGTGTTACACAAATAATGTTATATTTTCTAATGTTCTTAATTTATAGTCTTAGGATTTTTATTTTGAAAATTTACTGTTTGTAAGTTGTGAGCACTTTTTGTTTGTATAAATTTATTTATTATTTTAATATACATATATATTTTTTATAGTTTTTGATAAATATATTTGTCATTTAATATTGTTATAAAATGTGTCTATATGTGTTATATCAAACCATATTTGTTTATAGTTGTATATATGTTTAAACTATATTGTTTCCATGTTTTCAAAGTGGTGTGACTTGGGATTATGTTGAGCAAGATTGATAACCTTGCCAGCCAAGCGATGTATTAATAGCAGAGGTGTGATTTGGCAGCATTTAGTGCCAGGCAGTGTTACTGCTATAGAGCTAGGTTGTGTTGTGTTGCCTTTTTAATTATTCTGGAAACACAATGTCTGTTAATGTTTAGCTTAATGTGTATGAGAGAGTATGCAACCTTGATTTTAAATCTAGGGTGTTTAAATGTCCTAAGTTTGAAGTAATTGAATAACAAATATTGAATATAAAAACAAATATACTTTTATGTATTAATATGTTTAGTAAAAAAATAAATATAGTTAACTTTAAATTGGTTTTCTAATTTTGCCTTTCATATTTTAATTTGGTTTGTTATTTTCGCTGGATTTTAGGATCAAGGGTGTAAATGTTTCATTGTTATGTGTTATTGTTGTGATGTTTTGTGTTGATATTCATTTTTAACAATAGACAATTTCACGTTGGTGACTATTCTTAAAAATGAGTAATAGGTAGTTTCATTATTGGAACTTACTGCTTTTATTTATTTACTAAAAGCCAAGACAACATGCTAAAAATGAAATTTGTATCGTAATTTGATTTTGTGTTTTGGTGTTTTTTTATTTGTTTTGCTTTTTTTGTTGAAATTATGGTATCATGATTCCATCTTTTTTTTCTTTACGATTGATGCATTTATACGATTTATAAAAAAAAAAACAGATTATCTTTTATTGTAAATTTTTGTCAGTTAAAATGATATAAATATATGCAATTACTTCAATTTTTTTAAAATTTTCTCCATTTTATGCCTAATATTTTGTGGTACGTAACTTAGGAGATCTTTTTAAACGGGGGGTGAACATTGTAGTTTTGCGCATTTGTCAAGTATCGAATAACTTAAGTTTTATAAGGTGTTTAACTAATTAATTAGCTTAGTTTGCATTTGCGACACTTTTGAGGAAAGAAAAATTCTTATATATGTTAAGTTCTTATACATGTAAATCATTGTTTTACTTTTTATTATTCTGGTAAAAGGTCTTCATCAAAAACTTGATCACTCTTAATAAAGGTAACTCTATTCTCCTCACCACTATTAAGGCAAAAACGGGGAAGGGAGGTCCTTTATTAGTGTCAAATTATTTAAGAGAATTAAATTTCGAGTAACAAGGAATTTTTAGTAAATGGTTGCAAATTACCGTTTACTAAAAACTATTGAAACAATAACGCCATATAATAAAATGGTCAGATTAGTGCCATATATAGTAATGGTCAGATATATTTAATAAATTTATTTAGTTGTGTACATTCAACGTTTTAAAGACAATTTCGTTTTTTAAAGAAACATGTATCAAGGGGATACCAAAAAATTAATTACTCATGTACAATTTACGTTCGCTTTAATTAAAGTTCATGTTATAAAAAATATAACAAGAATTTAGCTTTACTTTTTCGTCAATTTAAAGTATGACGAAGTGTTATTATTTTGTGTCAGTAACAAAAAACGTATTGTTTTGAACTTAGTAATGTCGAGGAAAAGGGTTCTGCTTTACACTGATATGATTATGTCAGTTGTAAATTACTCAAATGGTAAATTATTTTACCACCACATACTTTTTTTAATTTTATCAATTTGAAGGCATTTTTCTTAATGGGTATAGTTAAGGCTTCGCAGCTTTAAATTGTGGAAAACAGCCACTATAAATTAAGTAACAGACCGACCATAACCCGTATTACGGGTTGATTTTAGCTAGTTACAATAAATAGACTAATTTTCGCAAAAGCACAAAAATAATGAGACATTCACCTTTTACGAGAAACCCATTAGCAGAGCAATGACTCATTTTTGACACCAATTAACAATAATAATCCATAACTATCTTTAAAATTGATATAAACGATTAAAATTTGCGATTTCCTATAAGTCAAATAATAGATGACGTGGTTTAAATATAAAAATAAATAATTAAATCCACCAAATGCATGATATGTCAACTTTTCTAAGAAAAATGGTAAAAATTACAGGGGTGTTCATTCCTATGGCCACAAGTGTTCAAAGTGATGATAAATACTAATAAAAACAACACAAAAGTGCAATATTGTAATATAAATTCATGATACTAAAAATCATGATGAGTTAAGATATTACTAATTAACTAGCGTAATCTAAACATTAATCAAAAAATACATAACATTGTTACTAACAGTCTAATAGAAGTCTAGCAGTAACTCCCAAACTGCCCTAGATCTAACAGCCAAGGCAATAATGATCTAGAAATCTAGATCTCTTTCTGATCGCACAAGTGACCTAGATTTTTTTTTAATTTAGATACAAGTGCTTAAAACTAATATTGTAAATGAAATTATTACCTCTAACTTTAGCCTATTTCATTTTATTTTTTTTCCATTTTGATGGTGCTTGCCTTTTTTTTTCGCCTTAGGTTGATTTTCATCCATTTGCACACTTTCTCTGTCCGCCATTATTTTAGGTTTGGAAAGCAATACCAGCTGACCAAATGGAACACGATCGGATAAACGAAGTTAAGAACTTTTAGCACCGAAAAAATTAAACTTAGTTACTTTTTGTTCACAAAAGTTTGTGTTTCTTTTTTTTGGTTTGCTTAGAAAGGGACTTAAGTACATAATTATACATAAAATAACAAAAACTTTTTTGCATACTTTTTTAACAAGGTAGTTCTGTGATATGAACGAAGCAGATTTTTAATGATAATTTTTAATAGGCTAAAATATTGGAAGTACATGTAAAAAATTTGACCGAATTTTATGACTTTGTTGACCTATTTAAGGATTGGATTCAATTTTTAAAAAAATCTGTCACGTTTAAATCACAGAAGACAATCAAACAAATTCATACTTAAAATTTTAGCTTAACACCACTTTTAGTTATTTAGATATGCTGGCCGGCGTCTTATAAACTCTTCATCTGAGAAAAAAAGCTTTTAAAAATGCTAGCATAAAAAATTTCAAAATAGTGTAAATAAATATGCAAATCTCTAAATTATAAAAAAAGTTAAATCTTAAAATGCACCAGTTTGATATGGGTTTTGCACTTTATTAAGAGATTTGTCATATCGACTCTTCTTTTTTCCACGAATTACTTGTCTGTGTTTCTTTGCTCTTTCTGTGTTTTTATATATGACTAAGTATAATCGCTTTTGATTAATTTTCCTACATCCTTCTAACAAATGCTTTCCAGGTCTTAAATTCATTTTTTCTAAAACTAAAACACTAGCTTGTCAACGAATGTTAAATGTGCCATCACATGATACTGCAACATCAATAAAATTGGGCACATGGTCTGGAATAGAATTTAAAATAAGACTACTCTTCAAGTCTTTTAATTCTTGAGCAGCATCTATCATAGTGTCTTCAGGTACAGTTTTTACTGTATTAGTTAGTTTTATAACAATTTTATTATAATTATTAGCAGTCATTGGTTTAGGCATGTCCATTAATGAGACAAATCATGAGAATCCAGAATAGCCTTGACCACATTATCTCATAGCATATACAGCCCTGGTATTAATATCAAAATTTTTTTGTATATTCAATGTTGAGGTGTAAAGTTCTCTTGAATAGTCACATACACGGCAGTTAACATAAAGACAAGATGCTAGACCTTTTCTCTTGTTTTCATTTTCAGAGAGGAATAACTTTGATGACACATTCTGGACACCTAAGGGTAGAAACTACAGAACTTAGTATCTCTAAATCTATAAAACAGTATCCAGTAATTATATTACTAGATGACTTTGGTCTTGATGACGAAACTTTTTTTATTTTTCTAGCAGAAGCACATAATTCATCAGAATTAATAAAATTAAAATCAACTGGTTTCTCCATATTTACATTTACATCTTCAACACTTGTAATAACATTTATGCTCATATCTACAATATTCGATTCCATATTTACATCCATATTGACATTATTTACAACTAAGTTCTTTTTTACATTAAATATTTTTTTCCTTTTATTATTTTTAGCTATTTATTTAACTCTGCAAGCCTTAGCCATTGTAGAAGATTTATGATATATTTATGAGCTTTCCAGTAACTTTTTTTATACCAAAGTTGTTTTGAACAATGGAAAATACCATTTACTTGATAAGATATATTTTTGATATAAAAAAAATAGGATTTTGGACTATTTTTTAGTAAAGGTAAAAAATAGTGCCGTTGTTGTGGCTGTTGTTAAGGAAGCTTAAAATACTGGGATTCAATAAAATCTATTTTAATAAAGATCTATAGCAAATTTTCAAAAATGGTTTTCAGATTGTGAATCTCTGATAAATTTTGCTAAATATCTACAAAACAAGAAAATAATATTTTTTTTCAAAAATTTCATATTTCTGAGGGGTTTTCCACCTTTAACAGTACATACAGCTTAACCAGAAAAGTAGCAATGGCTTTTTGGTTTGATTTTGATAAAAATGTGACTTAAATACTTTTAGCACTACGGACTACAATTTGTATGTGGATCACTTAAAGTTCTAGCATTAATTAGCATTAATTAAGTTTCCATTTAAATTCTTATTCAAAATAGTTAAATCATGGGAAACAAAATGCATAGGTTGTTTATTCAAAATTGCAGAATGCAATCATTTCTCTCTCTAAATTAAATTACAGTTTTGGTTTCAAGTTGAATTTTATTAACTACACACACCTTTTCATGATAGGATAATTAAAATGGTTTACAATTAAAATCTTGAAGTTTTTTAATTATTGATTAAAAAAGTTTAGCAAAAAAGAAATGGGAAAAAAAAAAGTAAACTTTAATTATAGATAATAAACAACTTTAAAAATGATTTACACGATATGATACCCATTCACAGTTCGAACGTTTGCTCTAAATAAAACTCCTCTCCAATTAGTTAAGTCATTTTTTATAGCATCAGGATAAAACTTATCCATGTTTTTTATAACAAGATATGTGATATATTTTCAATAGAAATAGCTCGGTTCAACTGATTCGTAATCTTTGTATTTTACCCACTCAAATTTCGTATCAACACCTTTAAAGCTGTTATCAGTAATGACAAGGTTGTTTCAAAGAGCAAACTACCTTTTAAAACGCAACGACCGAAACCTTGACGGCGATAAAATCTTCTCAAATTATCATTACCTTCATCCACATGTGTTAGATTGCAAGGTGCTCTTTAAAGCGGTCACTTTGTTGTACATTGTAATAAACGGTTTTCAATATTATTCTTGAGTTGCTCCTTTAAATTTAATTCTTCCTTATCATCAAGTTCACTTTCGTTGTTATCTTCAGATTCTGTTAACGAAGTTAGAATTTTAATCAGTTCTTTTTCATTCTCCGTTCTTTTTTCCAAATTCGGCGTTAAAATATTTTTAAAGTCTTTCTTTCCAATTCATAATGTTTTTATTACAAAATATTCGCAAGTATTTACTTTAATGGTTTAAATGCTATGAGGTATAAACTTATTCAGGCATTCTGTTTTTAGTTTTTTACCAATTAAGTTGAACTTCAAGGTTGATTCTTCACTGATGTTTGTTTTTTCGTTACCAGTGGGCATCGACGTCATTCTCACGTCGGTTCGATGTTAGTTTTAGGTTAGTGATGTCGCCAACGTAAATTCAACATCGCACCAACGTGAGAATGACGCCGAAAATTAACATCGAGTAGCGATGTTAAATCAACGTCAAAATGACGTAAATCATCGCGATTACATCACGATAACATCGAATATTAACGTCAATCCAACTTTCCATTTCCAACGTTAATGCGATGTCGCACTCGACGTCGCCTAAACGTTAAACCAACATCGCCGTGCCCGCTAGGTTATCATCAATTATTTGAGAACTTATTATCTTTTGACAACACTCAACTAGCGTTTACTTCAAAGTTAAATTTAGTTAGAAAAAGGAATTGATATCATTGTAAATAATATCAAGCTGTTCGTTTAAACTAAATTCCGTTTTTGACCTCCATATACTAAATTTGTTTTCAATTTTATATCTGGCTTGAATCTTTGAGTTATTAATTTGATTTAAAACAAAGGTTTCTTCTAAGATTCCTTTCCAGACTGTTTCTATTTTCTTACAAAATTCGTCTAAACTTAAACTTCCTGACTTACTGAAGAGCATTTTAGTTAAAATATGATCTCTCAATTCTGAGCAGGCTTTGCTATAAGATTCGTTTGGAGGTGCCATTGAGCCAGAACCTTCCATGAGTTGCGGGAAATAAAAAGTATCATGTTCAAGTGAAATGTCAACGATATCTTGAAAGTGGCGATATCTCTTCTGCATTATGTTAGCTTGTGCTTCAACAACCTCATCCATAAGTTTCATAAAAGTATTTCGACCAGTTACGTTTTTTTGTTTCGCAGACGGATCGCAGTTTTGATGAACAAACACAACTTTCGGATGAAAATCAACCATATTCATTCTCATGAGCGCGCAAACACTTACTTCCAAAAAATCCTCTATGTCGTTTGGCAACTCTCCGCGCACGTTAACTATTGCAACATCTGATATTCCAAGAACAAACGTTGCTATTTCGTTATCGTGAGTTTTGTCATTTTTGTACTCAGGAGCACCTAACCCTTCTGTGTCAACAACAAGTATTGCATCATTCTTGTAGCCTTCCAAAGATATAGGAATCAATTGTAAGTAAGCTCCTTTCGTGCAGCGCCCAGCACTCACAGGAAACTGTATTCCAAACATGGTGTTCAGTAAAGTAGACTTGCCAGAGCTTTGAGTTCCAAGCACTGTTAATACAAAGATTCTTGGTTCATGCTTTAGTTCATAAAACTCCATATAGGACTTTTTGAACACCTTAAACACCTCTTTTAACCAAGTTAATGGAACTGATAATCCGTCACCATCTAAAAGTTCCAGTGCAATCCCATTCAATAGCAAGGAAGCTGCAAACTCAGGAAGCATGTTCATGCACTTGTTGAGTTCTTTGTTTAAGCTGTCATGGTTTCTATATATTGTTTCATATATCCCCCCAATCTCACGAATAATAGTTTCAACTCCTATAGATATGTCCAATAAAAAAATGCTTAAGTTATCACAGCGCATTTGTAGGTCCCGTTGTTCATTAGAAAATGTAAATTCGTCTTTTGCAGTGTTAGTTTCCTTTTTCTTAAGTAAGTTTAACTCCTTTGTGGCAACAGAGTATTGATAGCGAACATCAGAAATATGCGTAAAAGACCAATCATCTATATAGTTTTTAACATCACTTAAATATCTTAACTTTTTCTCTATGCAATTACTCTTACTTATCTCCTTCAAGAATATAGACATATGATAAGGAAGACCATTTTGGATTATTTCCAACTGGTCTTTTTTAACAGCTGAGATTTCATCGCGGTACTTATATTTCTGATCAAGATTCCGAGTTCTAGTTTCTTTTTTTTGTGCTTCAGTGTACCGTTTTATTGTAGACTGTATTGGAAATAAGTTCTTCCTGATTTGCGCTCTCTCTTGTGCGTTTGACATTTTCATGCGATCTAACTCTTTAAGAAAGGACTCACTGACATCTTTTGCTGTAGAACTTTTTGAAATATACTCTGGAGCTACTCGGGTGAACCTTTCGTTTAGACTGGGTTTTGGTAATGTTTCTTCAAGCGTGTCTTCTATTTCAACAGTCAACGTGTCTAACAGTTTATGGTAGTTTTCGTCAATGATCTTATACCGAACATTGGAGCAGACTTTTTTAAACAGATCACGATTACTTTTAACATAACTAACTGATTCTTTTGTCATCAAAACGACTAGTTTTTTCAAAGATGATTGGCTATTGTTTTCAGCTAAAGCATTTAGAAGATCTAAATGTCGGTCATCTTTGAACATATCTTCACCACATAGTGCGAATAATGCATCCGAAGCTGAAGCGAGTGATGCTGCCGATGGAATGTGGTGAAGGACATCTCCTCTTAAGTTTAACAAAGAAAATGTTTTGGAAAAATCTTTCTCTGTGTGTGATAAGTTATGATACCATATTCCTTCAACAGTACCCTCTGATGTTTTTCTGTTCGTATTACTTGAAAGAGCGTTTCTAGTGTAAAAACCGCAGCTCCCTAACTTTGAATTGATATTGAAGCCTAATAAATCGTTGCACAGTTTTGATTTGGACAAGCTACTAATAGCTTGTTGACCAATCCGCATCATGGAAATTACGCAAAGCGGAGATTTCGTAACATTTTCCTCAATTAACTTATCGCTTTCGCGCCTTGCCACTATTATACTTTTAAGAGACAAATTCATGTAAAGGTCTTGATCAGACGGAAACAAGACGGGGACAGAAAGATGACAAAAGGCAAGCTTTTGGTAAAGCTTGCTTCTTAGCGAAAAGTTAGCTTTAAGAATCACATCATGTAATATGTCCATTGGGTGATTAACTGCAATATGCATTCCCAGTTCGTCATGCCATTGTAATGGTACATTGAAAGACTGATACTTCATCTTAGTAATATCCTGTAACAGTCTCATCGTTGCAATACTTTTACTTTTTGATGGCGTCGATGAGTTCTTTTCTAAAACCCAAGCATAACGTTTTATTGCCCAACGTATATCACACTCAGTAATAACGTCATTCACATGGAAGAAACTTTTATTGTCCTCATCATCACACTGACCATCGATTTCAGGAAAGTCTTCTTCCTAAAAAAAGAGCTAGTTTTACTAATAACCTGCTAGAAAGTCTTTTGCTCATGCTTAATTTATTTTCGATTAGTTATGTTGCTTTTCAAATCTATTAAAAAAATCTAATTTATATTTTAAAGCCAATATGTAAAAAACTTTTATAGCGCAATATTTTCCATCGGGATGACCCAGTTTGCTGAAAACTAGGGTACTTTTACGTATCGTAAAAACATTTATAGCATGTTTTATTTTGTTTCGAAACTAAATATGCAGATTTGCAAATTTCTCTTCATAGTTTTTTGAGCAGGCCAATCTAAAATAAAAAAGCTCCTGCCGTCTAATATCCAAAGCTTACGTAATAGTTTTTAGCAATGCCATAATCTGAGGCAACATTTAATCCTAATGCATAATGAAATCCAACAATTTTTTATAATGCAAAAAATCCTTTTTGAGGTTTCCCTTGAGATTACAGAGCAATGCCACAGTTCTAACAACGAATTAAAAGATATTATGGTTTGTGGTCGAAAATCAGTAGAAATAATGCTTAGTTGGGGTAGATCAAGTTCTCAAAATTATCTCGAAACAAAGCTCTAAACGTTAATGATGACAAAACTCGAAACGTCATGATGTACCTTGCATGGAAACTTATGATATCTGGGCGTGCAGTCTTTGCAAATACATTTCAAGTTTAAGCTTCCTAAGTCGAGCTTCTTTGGATCAAGTTTTTTACCGAGATTTTGAAGTAACTGCTGAGTTAAGTAACTGCTAAGCACGAGTCCATACATTCCTTAAGGACACACATTATCAAGGGAAATCAAATAAATGTGACAGGTGAGCCTGTAGCAATAGTCTACAACTTAAGCAGTTTTTAAAAGAAACGAGTTTTTGACCCAACATGAAGTTTCATCCCTGGAGCTTCTTGCTCCCTAGAGCTTCTTACTCACTTCACACTCGCAGTTGGGAGCGAAAATTGGAGAAAATGGAGAGGAACCAGAGTTTAATTGGGCTTAAAGAGGTGGCTTAGTACTTTCTTTAAAGTCAGTCAAAGAGTTAAAATAGTTTTTCAAACTTAAATACTAAGTTTACGGTTACACTATTTAGAGTTTTTTCTTTTGCGCACTCAGAACGCAGTTATACTTATGCAATTTATAGTGCAATTGCATAAATTTTTTTTATTAACCGTTTAGTCTTATGTTCACCTAATAAAAAGTTACTATCTTATTGCTAGCTGTGGCCTAGCTTTGCTTTATTTTCCCTTAATCTTGGATTTTACCTATTTAATGAGGAGTGTATGGAAAGAGTTACAGTTGTCGTACTTTCTTTACTTTTGAGCAATTCAAAGTTAGTGTTTGGAGATTTCAGTTGTCTTTAAATTTTACCATTTTTAACCAACTTGAAAGTACTTGAAAAGGATGGTTGTTTGTTTGAGTATTGTTAGAAACAGTAGTTATACACCTGTATATGGTGAAAGGGATGCAAACGCGAAAATTTCTAATCGATCTTAGTTACTTTAAAACTGTCACTAAAAAAATGGTTATTATTATTAAAACTTTTGATTTATTATTTAATACTTAAATGTTTGATATGAACTTAAAATGTGTAAAATGCATGTTTAATATGAACATTTCTTCAACGTATTTTAATTACCATTGGATAAATATCTTTTAAAGTTTATATTAGAAACTAATCCCTTATACCCAAATACAAAAAAATCCATATTTGCAAGCTTATGTATACAAAAGAGAGCACAATTACTTTTTTATTTATAAAATAAATTATTTCATTAAGAGATAAAAACAAAGTTTTATGAAGTAATCATCCTAGATACAATTTTTTCTGATTTCATTTAAATGAAAATATTTATTTTTATCAATCTTTTATTACTCCAATTGTAGGTTATCTTTGGGGAAAATATTTTGTAATAAATATTATCGAGGGATTTTGTCGTTACAAAAAGACAAAATGTTTATTGCACTCGTTCTTGAGGATAGTTTAAGATATAAAGAGAATAATATTTTCCAAAAATTTCATTGAATGAAGTTTTTTGAAAATATATTTAAAATTTTTTAAAGGTTTTCTATTTGATTTAAGCAGGTTTAAACAACAATAGCTAAAAGTTATTTTTGAAGCAACTACCGAAATGAAACATATACAATCTACTAATCCAAATTTGACCATTTTTATGGAATAAAGTTACTTTAATTATAAAGAAGAATATATGTAGAGACTAAATTAGTACAAATTGATGAAATAATATTATGAAAAAGTCATTGAATTTCCAAAGATATAGTTTTTCAGGTCAGCAATAAGACCAAAGAAAATAAAAAAATACATATTTGTTATTACAACGATAACCATATATTGATAGTAATGTGTCTTTAATCCATTATTACTAAGCAACGCAGTAAAAATGTGTCATAAAAAAAAAATCATCCTTACATTCTAGTTTCTCTTTAAATTTCTTTTCTTTCGCTCAATTCTGCTCAATCATAAGTAAAAAAATAAAACTGTTTCTTTTTGGTTAAGTTCAAAAAGAAACTTTTTAACATGTAAACTAACGCGTAAAGTTGTTTACGCTACCTTAAAAGTTTATAACTCTTTAGTTTTAAATAATTTTAAATCCATGAGGGCATATATTTCTTTAACTTAAGATAGAGAAGAGCACATTTTTTAAAGGACATTTTCATTCCAAAATGAAAGTTCAAACATTTATTTGTCAGATAAACGCAAGCACTAGCTTACAGCCTGATACAAATTACTTTTAGCGCTTATCTAGCTAAATGCATTTTTTAAAGGGAATAAAATTGCATCACTTAAAAACATTAAACTATTTTCAAAAGATAAAAAGTAGAAAGCATTGCTTTTAATTGTAAGAAGTTTAAACTAGTTTATTGCCTGTAATCATAAAATGTTCTAAGCTAAGCAGCTTGCAAAGGATACTGCCTAGGTAGGTCAAAATGGTTTAAAACTTCAAAAAAGTTGCTATTAAAAAAACAGCAAAAATTTTTTTATTTTTACTATTCAACGCATTTTTACTAATCAACACCATTCATCTAAAATTTAAATATGTAATTAAACTCACCTCTTCGTTTTTGAAGTGATAAAATTCCTCGCTCCACTTACTTTCACCAAATTTACAAACAGATTGAATTTGAAAACAGTAGTTTCCTGGTTTATCACAACATATCTTCACCTTTGTAAGAAGTTTGTCTTTCTTATAACTCATGAGAACATTTTCTAACTCTAAGAAACATGTTGACCAATCATCATCCAGTTTATATCGGATACAATATTTTAAAGGTTCATAAGTCAGTGCGTTCCATATTACGGTAACACTGTCTTTTTTGAGAGATACCTGTAAAGTAAAAAAGCGTTTTACGTTAACATTGATAAATTGAGCATCGATGATAACATTGATAACGTTTACGATAACGAACGTTAACATTTATAAATTGCGCATCAAAGAAGAATCTACTTTATTTAACAGAAAAACCATACTCATTTGGCAATGATTAATTTGTTTTAGAAGAATTTCGGAGAGAAGGTTGAATCTTGAGAGTTTATATAACATCATTCGCAAATAGTTTATTATTTATATCAATCCATTAAAAAAGGTCACAAAAATATAAAATTTTCATCTCCCTTTTTTGCATAATCAGTAAAAATAAACATACTTATAAAAAATTTATCGATAACCGCAAATAAAATAGCTCTAGGAAATCTGGCTCAATTTCAGTAAAATTAAACAGATGTTTTCCATTCAGCAAGTGCTAGCATTTTATTTAAAGTTGTTCGTTTTGCGAATTTGTTTGCCTTTTACATTAGCTTTCAAATAAATATTTAACAAGATAAAAAACTATAGAAAATATTTCAGCAGTTTCAGATTGGTCTTTATTGTCAATAAGTCTCATGCTTTTTCTGCGTTGTTTTGCACTGGATTGTTTTTTTGACCAAAATTCTAACTCCTGAACTAACTCTGTGTCAAGAATTTTAATAGTAAGGTTGACCACATGAAGTTCAGTATTAGTTAAGGTCTTCATTGGTTAAAAAGTCAGCTGTAAAAAATCTTTCGTTTAAAAACACCATATATATACATACATACATACATACATACATACATACATACATACATACATACATACATACATACATACATACATACATACATACATACATACATACATACATACATACATACATACATACATACATACATACAGATATATATATATATATATATATATATATATATATATATATATATATATATATATATATATATATATACATATATACATATATATATATATATATATATATATATATATATATATATATATATATATATATATATATATATATATATATATATATATATTGTGAAGGCGGTGATTTTGTGAAATGATTTTATCTAGATATTTGTTTTAGTATGATTTAGAGAGTGATGCAAAATTGTGACGCCGGTAGCTGGACAGAGGTAGTGTGGGAGTAGCGCATATACAGAATATGATATAGGCTTGTCAGAGTGTAATGCAGATAGGGTAGACACGCGGTAAAGTATCAGACTTTTCAATAATGACAAATATAAAATATAATATAAAGTAATAACAATATTACCTTGATACAAATAAAAAAAAAACTAGTCCTTTTTTTCTCTACATATTCTTCTTAATAAATATTTCCATATTCTTCTTAATAAATATTTCCATATTCTTCTTAATAAATATATCCAATTCTATCACTTTTTGAGCTTTTTATAGATCTTTTTTGTTTACAGTTACATACTTATCATTTATTTATATGACAATAAGTCTCTGTGTACGACTTTTGCTTGTAACTTTTCTCCCTTCTCACAATAAATATAAATATATCAATATATATATATATATATATATATATATATATATATATATATATATATATATATATATATATATATATACACTTTGGGTATTTATTCCAAATATTATCATTCACCGCTTTATTTGAACTTTTAGTTAGACTGTACAAATATCTTTTCAACAACTCAACAGAAGACAATTCAACAAACACAAGGCGAAGAAGTTAATTGATCCACTTATAATATTTGTATTTGTTTCCTATACCAAATTGGGTTCAGATATTTTGTACTTATACCAATTTGTAATACCCCGGTGCCATTTGGGGAAATCTGGCAGAGCTGTTATCATCATCAAAGTTAGTGCAATTCCATAATATTGTCGAAATAAGCTTTTTCATCATGTAGACTGCATTTAAGTTATTGTGTATGGTTATTCCATTGTAATTCTTCATTGAGCTAATTTACTTTTCTTTAAGTTGTTCCCTGTTGATGATTCTGGTGTTCATTGATCACATTTCTTAGACTTGTCCTGAGAAGCTATTTCTTGTAGGTGTTTTAAGAGCTTCATAATATGATAAAGTAAAGTTATCTCTAATGCATTGGCTTTTTAATCGAATCGAGCTTCTCTACTGAACGTCAAAAACGTTATACTGCATCTATTCCTTCTATTGAGCTGAAGACTTTGTGTAATATATGGAACACTTTCTTCTTTAAAGATGTGTTTTTTTTGTCATAATTAAAATTTAAATCACTTTTTTTAAAATGATTCACAAGTTTCACATTTTTTGCAATGAATTAATAACGTTTTAAAGTCAATACATTTTCCAAGTTTAGAATTAAACCCACATTTCTGGCATTGCACCATTTGCAGAAATAAAGTATGATGGGTATGGGTAGCTGGAGTTACCAAAATTTCAAAAAATTTTCCTAAATCTAAGAAGTAGCTTTTTTCATACTTTGATCTGCATGTTTTTCATAAGTTTTTTATGTAATAAGTCTGAAATAAAGCTGTAAGCTTTACTTTGAATTGAAACCATATTTATGCAGCGAGCAACATTTACTAATGATTTTTGTTCCTTAGCCATTTTTCGCAAAGCAGTTTCAGCTCAAATGCATATTTCATATTTTTTTAACCTCGCATTTCTTTTCATTAAGAAAGTAATCAGTGGATAAGTTTCTGTTTCACAACTGTATGCTCTACTTATCAAACATATGCACATCCCATTCCAGATAAAAGCTGGTCAACTAAACTAACATCATTCAGATAGCGAATTCTTTATTTAATAAAGTATTGCTAACTTTTCACTGGCTTCTTACTATTTCAAATTTATTCTGTTTAGATTATAAAAAAAATCATTTAATTGAATTAACTTATTTTAATATTTTAAGACAAGTTTATATGTTTAAGTTTCCCACAATTCAATTTCAAACTAAGCTGTATCTCAAGTAACAGATTAAAGATGATTATAATGCGAAAACATAACGTAAATTAAGTTTATCAATCAGCTAAATTGATAGGTTTATATTGCTTTCAAGAAGATAACTAAGAGTTTACTGATGATTTGTATTTTTAAAACCTATCTAAAAGTTTAAAAAGCTAAAAATATATAAAAAGAAAGTTAAAACATTTTTTTCAAAAAAAGTCTTAGCTAGTACATTACATTTTAAGAAGCATAACAAAACTTATTTCTGAAATAATCTTTGAGCCATCAAAACCTACAAGAAATTCTTTCCTTTAAAAAATGTTACATTGAAATGGATATTATAAGCAAGTTTGAAATTTCGATTCATATTCGTTGCAACTCATACTGGTATCTGCCAAGAAACATTTTGTTGGCAGATACCAGTATGAGTTGCCACCTTTATGTTCGTCATGACTTTGAAATTAGAAGAAAGTTTTTCAATCCATTTTGTGAATCCAGTTAAAATTAAAAAAACATATTATAGAACTTATTATACTTTTCAATTTAGAAGATACTGCTGATCAATACCTTTTTGGAAAGAATTTCCTGGAGGGTGGAAGCACAAGAAATATATATTCAAGATGTGTAATATATTTTTGAAAAAAAAGTTTATTTACGTTCCTAAGTTAAATATATTAAATTTAATTATTAAATTTTGTTAAGCAGCCTGAAGTTCTTTGTTATTTATACCACATATATCCACAGAAAAGTTTACCTAAAAATGAAACACTACTATTAAACAAACCATGAATTTCTTACTGTTAACCTTAAATATATTACGTTTTTTTAACATTGTACTCACCGCGAGTTTGCCATCATTTTAGAAATGCTATTGCTAGTTTAATTTTTTTAAGTGCGCATAATCATTATACACAGTATGAAAAATATAATGATTTTCACATATACTATGCAATTAGTCATTCGTATTGTTATTTTACCTACCGATATAATCTGCGGAACATCTAACTCAACGGTTTTCCGGTTAACTGTTTCTGTGAGCAAAACTTCTCTGTTTCTTTCATAAACCCCCAGTATTTTGAAGGAATACTCCGTGCCAAACAAAAGTTGGTTAAATACATAACTGTCTTTCTCTTTAGGAAGAGATATGCTCTTCCATTCAACTTCTACTAATGATTCTTTGTATTTCAAAATGTAACTTTCTAAATTGCTTCCTTGCGATGTCAAGTTTGGGGGTTTCCATGTTAACGTCACTTCTCTGCCATCTATTACAGTTGCAATAAGACTGCATAATTGAGTAACTGGCACGGTTTTTACGGCTCCATCAGTAATTTCCCTAATTACACTTTCTTTAATCCCATCATCTTTTTCGAGAGCTTGGGTTTTTGAGTTGAAAGTGTTTTTATCATCAAAAATGTACTTTTGGTTAGACATTTTCCGTACTCCATTAATTGACAGTTGCTTTAAGGTATTTTTAAACTTTAATTTTAGTTCAGGTGGAAAACTGTTTGTTCGGCGTTCGTAACCAAGTTGAAAGTTACTTTGAAAAGCATTAATCAGAAGAAGCTTTTGCCACAAATCCTCTAAAAAATCTGGACCATTTGCCTGCTTAATTTCTAAAAAAGATAAATACTGTTTCTTTACAAAAAATAAATATAACTTCTTTCATATTACAGACAATCTGATTACCATACCGTCCTCCGCGGTAATGTTAAAGAAACAGTAAATTGTGATGGCATAAATTTAAAGTTTAAGAACTATTCTTTTTAAATGATAAATATCAGCAGAGATTTTTTAGAACGCGGATTTCATTTGATATAAAGAGAAATTTGAGAATTGAAAAGGAAAATAATTTTTAATTATTTAAGAAAAATAAGAAATTTGCATAAAAACTTCAGAATGCCTTAAGATTAATTTGTTTTTCATTTTGCTAATAAAGTTTCGTTTTCGTATATATATTTTATTATTTATATTTTTATATATACACTTATATTTTGGAAAAGATTGCTTTTGTACTTTACCTTTTTTTTTATATAAAATTAGTTTGATTTTCCTAATTACTTGTGAGGAAGGTTTTAAAAATTATTAGTTACTCTTCAAACTACATGCTTACAGAGATAAATACGCAGTTTGAAGAGTAATTTATAACTTAAAAAAACATTTTACTTTGAAGAGAGTAATAAAATTGATTGGGTATTATCGATTGTAAAACTCTAGTTTAAATTTCTTGTCTGACTTATGAGTTTCTTTAATATACCATGGCCAGAAGTACTTTTCCATTTAGTAATGAACTCTCAATAACAAATTATTTTGAGTATATTCTGTAAAATTATATTTTCTTAATTAAACTCGGCTTTATATTTCTCTGTTTTTAAGTTAATAATTTCAGTTTAAGTGCGGCACGTGAAAATTCGGTAACGTGATTTTATTATAAAAAGTTACAAACCTTTTGTGACAGGTTCAGCAAAATTGCATGGGGGAAAACTAGAAAGTGTTACAACATCAACTGATACATCTTGAGATATGAAACTAAAATCGTAGCCAGTGCAATGGACCGCAATACGATACATTTTTCCGCTTTCTAAACCATAGCCTTTATATTTTTCCTCATCCTCCGTTGAGTACCTTATTTCTTCAACTTTGACTGTTTGAGTTGGAACCTTTTGATCAAAGATGCTTACTTGCTTTAGAACTACTCTGTACCCAGATACATGCTCCATTCCGAGCGTTGGGTGTTTCCATTGTATAGTAGCAGTATCATGTGAAGTTTGAACAGGCAAATTTTCTACAAGGGGCAAGTATTTTACTGACTCAATATAAAGTTGCATAAAAATTTCAGCTCGGCTATCAGGATTACCTTTTGCTTCAACAATTCGAAAAAAGAAATCTATTTTTTCATTACTCTTCTTTGCTGCTGCCAGTTTTTTCAATTGGTAAACCATGCAATTCAGCCTTTTTAAAAACAATTTGTTCTCGTACCACTTTTGAAATTCAATCTCCATGGCTTCATCACTGTTCTCTTTTGGTGCTTCAGTCATTGATTTTAAATATTTTTTTAGCTGTCTTAAGTATGCTCTGTTTTCCTCACGCAAACATAAAGTAAAAATAACATTTATTTCTCTATGAAGAACAACAACATCCTCTTTTACACTTTTTATCAAAACAAAACCATCAGAAGTAAACGCATTATGCAGAGATCGCATGTTCGTTGCTTCTGTATTAAGCTTATCTAGCCATCTCGTTAAGCATTTTTTATTAAATAGTGAATTATCATGATATTTGATAGCTTCAGCTACTGAACTCTTGTCTTGAGATTCCATTCGAGCAGCCATAAGCGTTCGCGCTAGCTTGTGTTCCAATAACGCAGTTCGATATTTAACAAAATATGCTTCTAGTTTGTATACTATACGTTCCAAAACTGGATATTCTGTTAGGTGTTTTTCAAAATCGTTATATCTGTTTATAATTGTTGTCAAAAATTCTGCAACCTTTAATATTTTGATGACGACACAATGAGAAAGTTCATTAAGCAGCGTTTCATGATAAGAACCGAAGACCTTTTTTGGCAGCAACCACACTTTAATGGGTGTTCCTCCATCAGCGCAAAGAGATTTTGAAAGCGAGTGCCAATATTTTAGTACTTTGGTCCAATTTAAAAAATTTGAGCGCGTTATCATATCACTGTAAACAAAAAACTTTCCTCCGTTTAAAAGCAAACCTATGTTGCTATCAAATTTCAAATTCTTTTCACCAGACAAATATATGCTTTTGAGCTCTAGTGCTAGAGCGTCTTGGACATTTTGTTTGTTGTTGTTTTGATTAACATCTTTTTCAATTACTACAGTGCTCCTTCCCCCGTATTCAATTGCAACTACAACATGAGTAAACTTATCTTGTATCTCTTTATTCGTCAGGAGGTTTTTGTAATCAACTTTATCAAGTAGAGCCGCATCAAGCTCTCGATAGCTACTATTTACTTTGTAAGTTAAACTTGCTTTAGCAACGTACTTTGATTGCTGGTCATCTATCAAATGTTTTAAATGACCCTTGGTTTCAACCATTCCGCTGATTAAACTTACTTTGATCCCATCATCTATTTCAAGGGTTTTGGCTTTTGAGATGAACGTGTTTTTATCATCAAAAGTATCTTCTTGAATAGCCGGCTTTCTTACTTCAATAATTGACCGCCGCTTCAAAATTTTATTAAACCATAGTCTTAGCTTGAGTGGAAAGTTGTCCGATCGGCGGTCGTAAAATGAACCAAGCTGAATATTGCTTTGAATAGCATTAATCACAAGAGGCTTTTGTGGCGAACATATTTCAATCAATCCATCTTCCATAGAATCCGGAACGTCATCTTCTCTATTTTCTAAAAAGATTAAACAATAAAGGCTGTAGTTTTAATATTGTTGGTGATTGGTTTCACCATACTGTTTTTCTTGGTTTTAAGTTCAATCTCAAGTAATTTAAAGAAGGTCCGACTTTTTGAAAGTTTATGGCGAAATACCACCAAATATCCAGAATTGTTCAAAATTTGAAAAAAAAGATAGGTCTTATTTAACAAAAAGTGCATCATAATTGAGAATATTGTTGTATGCTTTATTTTGTTTTGTCTAAATTTTATTGGAGACATTTCTTTTAATGGATTAGTTCTAAACACAATAACTTGGAAAATACTGATGTGAAATCATCAAAAACTTTATACATATTCTAGATTTGTGAATTCTGATTTTCACTTTAGGACTTTAAGATTATTTGACTACATCAATAATAGTCATAATTTAAATATAAAATTTTTGAAGACTATTTTTCAGGGTTGAAAATTTCAAGAAATAAAAGATTGGAGCAGAACATTAACATTTTGAAATATTACACTCGCGAAACTATTAAAATTACCATTTCTTGAATGTTTGAAGTGATTTTCACTTTTGCTTCACAAAAAATCAAGTTTAAAATGACAATTTCTTTCGCAAAATTCAATAAAAAAAAAATAATAATTTTAAAAAAAGGAACAATACGGCTTTTAAAATAATAAAATCTAGCATGATAATATGGATATCGTTCCACTTTCACTATTTTTCTATTGAACGAGCTAAAAAAATATCAAAAGCTTAATTTTTTTGTAGATTTTCAAATTTGAAAATCAACAAAAAAATTCAGCTTTTGATGTTTTTTTTGACGTTTTGTTCTCAGAGATAACGCAGTTTAAAGAGCAATTACAAAATTAATTAAACATATTAACTTATTTTGATGAAGATTAGGAGTTATAAAAATTATTACGTTCTACCAATTGTAAAGCTATATTCTAAACCTCCTATCTGGCCATGGGAATCTTTAATAAACCATCACCAGATGTGCTTTTCCATTTACTAATGAAATCTCGATAGTTATTTAATTTGAATAACTTAACTTTTTAATTACACTTGGCTTCATATTTCACTCCTTTGTTGTTAATGTAATAATAGATTTTATGACGTATGTGAAAATGCTTAACATTAGCTGACATATCATGAGATATGAAACTAAAACTGTAGACGATACAATGCACCACAATATGATACACATTTCCGCTCTTTTGGCCATAGACTATTTATTTTTCCTTTTCATCCGTTGAGTACCTAATTTCTTCAGTACTAAATCACTTGTAATGCGTGCATAGGTGACTGTTACTATTCCATTTTGATAAATTAGCATTTCTTCGAATGGAATCTTACAGAGCTCTTACCGCTCATATAAATGTATCGGTTAACTATAAATGTATTAATCTTGTACAAATCTGCTCTATAAAGCAGCCCCAGTTACCACCATTTGACCAAAACTTCGAAAATCTTGGAACCATTATTCAGTTGTTATGCTTTAAAAATAAATCTTTTCATAAAAACCTTGTTTTTTTGTAAGTAACTTCATTAAAATTAAATTATGCATCACAGCTTTTGTTCTTGGATTCAAAGTGTTATATTTCAATTGATTACGTCTAAAGACTGTGGAAAAACGAATAACTTCAGCACAAGCTTTGATTTTATGACCACAGCACACAGGAAATTCAATTTTGAGATAAAACAAGAAAAGTTTTATTTTTTTGCTCATTCGGTCAGCTAAGAAACAATAATTTCATATTCAATAGACAAATGCTGTAAAAAATCACTTAAAAATCTTTAAAGCGAGTAGATTTTGTAAATTTGCGGCTATACAGTAAATCACATCATGTTTTCGTCATTCTGTTATTGATAACAACTTTAAAAGTCGGAAATATTTTAATAAAAGTTCTTGCACTGTTCCTCTGAGTAAGCTCCTATGTTCTCTATGAATTTATTGAGAAAAACGTTCAGGACAAGAACTTTGAGTGACATCATGGATTCTATTTTTACGTAATTCTTTATGATAATCTCAACTAACTTCACATGGCTTTTAGCCTTATATTACCCAGGCGAGACTGCAACAAAGCTCTTCTAAGTTACTATCCTTCCTGTTCAGGAGCTTTACGAACTTTTCATATTTTATGATCAACATAATTTGTGGTCCGATGAAGATACCAGCTTTAGCTTTAGCCGCGGAAAGCTTTTCGAGGTACATAAAGGCGGTGACTAATCCTTAAGGATAGAAATAAATTGTTTGAGGAATTCTTACTTATTATACAGTCGTGGCGCAAGCTTTTTCTGAAGTTTTATCAGCGGCTCTTATTTCACATTACTCTTGCCCACAGAAAACTAGGTCCGTTGTGGCCAGTCCTTTCTGTGATCTTTCACCATAGTGTCGGTGCTGTTCCAGAGGCAAAAGAAAACAAAGAAACTTTGTAATCTCGTCTGGAAGGTCTATTAGAAGTGACTTTTTGAAGTCTCCGATGACCTCCAATCCGTAGTCGTCATACTCAGCAACATCTTGATACTGATGTAGTCCTCTTTGAGATACATAATGTAGTGAGCCATTGGAATGGACGGGTAGTTATTTTGATTGTGAAGCAACATGGTTTCGAGGCTCCAGATTGAATAGTCTATAAACTGGCGCCATTCCTCGGGTAACTTGTGATACCACGAACCTCGAAGGGGCATACTACTAAATCATTAATTAATGAATAAATAATGACTAAATTAAACTATTTAAACATTTGTATTTATTTGAAATGCGATTACTGTATATTTGTTAACAGTTTTGTATGTAAAAATGTTTTTGACTAACTAGTTTTAATTCAATAACAAAGAAATATGTTGAATAAAGAGTCCTCTAATTGGGATTACGTTACAATATGCGGTTATGAATATGACATGTGTAATATATGTGAAAAAGTCGTTAATTGTGCAAGCGCATCAACTTCTGGGAGAAGGGCTCATTTAAAATCTTAACATGACAAAATGAGAAGTATTGAAGAAAAAAATATATTACAGAAATATAGTATTAATCTATTAGAAACTATGGCATCAATGTGTGCCAAAATGGCTTCAGTTGATGGCTTCAGCATTCATTTAAATGTTAATTCTCAATTCATTAGATTAATTTTAATCATTCATCAATCAGCATTAATGCAATAAAGGATTACAAAACCGTTTCAAAGTATATTGTTAATTTCGCAGTGGAAATGAAAAAAAAACATAACTCATGATTTATATGAAACACATATTAGCTTGACGGCTGATGAATAACAGTATGAATAATCAAAGGCTACTAAATGATAAAACCCTAAACTAAAAATCATACAATTTAGAGTTGATAAAATTAGATGGTAGGCTTTCATCAGATGAGCAGTTACTTTCAAGAAAGCAAAATGAACTTAGTCTAAATTAGGAACAAGTAGTTAGTCTCACAACAAGAGAAATGAGCAAAAAACTCTGTCTCTTCCTATAGATGTGAAACCAAAATAGAACAGAATGGTTATCAAAAAAAGTTTGCTGCAGAGAAGCTACTTTGGTTTCTACACATAGAGCTATCCAATTCATTATCAACAAATTAGAAGATAATAACTCCTATCATGCAGAAAGAAAGAAAGAAAGAAGCTGTATTAAAAAGATAAAGAGAAAGACAACAGAGCAACTTGCTTGCTTAACTATGAAATTTGAAATAACCCGGCTCAGTAAAAAAACAGATGATCTTCTACCAATTTCTTCAAAGCCTACGTTGGTGAAAATGGCTAAAGATATGCTAGATCACGTTTGCAGCTTTAAAGAAGATAAAAATACCAGTACTACTGAATTAGAGCTTTCTCACTAAAAAGAGAAGGTCACGAAAAGAAATGCATAACACACTTTTTACTCAAGTATAAAACAAAAATGAAAATTTGTTATGCGGTGCTATTAATAAAACTGCATGAGTTTTCTTTTCCTTTTTACATTAAAATCTCGATTTTTCACGAAAACTTCATTTCTTGATTTGACGGGGGAAAAGGGGAGAAGCAGTTTTTAATTTATTTACAAACTAATTAAGATTCTTTGCTCGAAAGCCTGTCGAAAGCCTCGAAAGTTAGTTATTAGCTGTCATTTTAGTCGGTTTCTCATCAAGGTAAGAAAACCACGCCTTTTGCATAGCTTAATATCACTCAATAAGGCCAGAAGAGATATTTACAATCATAGTAATGCTCAGCGATAAAAATATTGTGTATCTTCTTTATACACTTCTTTTTAATTCCTATTGGATTATATATGGCTTCAAAGTTTGTTGTTGGCCAATGCTGCACACTACCGAGAGTTTGTTCAAAAGTACTCAGTTGAAGATCCAATTTCCGAGAATGTGGTGTTTGCAAGTGACAAATTTTCATTTTTCTTAAATTAATTTTTCTATTTCTTTTAAAAACTGTTTTATTTTTTCGTAATACAGTTAACTGAAGATATAACACTGTTAAGATATAACAGTGCGAGGTGAAACTTTTTAATTTGAGGATACTATACATAATCCAAACGGCAATTGCTTATTTTAACAAAATCATTTTTTCGGCTTTATGGCAAAAGGATACAAAAGTTAACTTAAGGAAATTTTTCTCCGCTCAAAGTTAAATCTGTGTAAAATCTCCAACTGTAGTGAGAAAATCTTGAAAATATTTTATTTTGAACTTCATTTTTTTCGACTATTTCTTTCTTTTTTCGACTATTTCTGACTAACTATACAGAATTCGTTGATTTCTGGCTAAATTTATACCATCACGGCCTACTATATTACATGGATGTATATGTTACATTTTAGAGACCGATTCTAAGAGGTCTAGTTACGCAATCTAGTTTAGCAACCATAAGCATATACATAAACATAAAAGTGTGTGTGTATATATATATATATATATATATATATATATATATATATATATATATATATTAGGGTGTTTCAAAAAAACATGTCTGAAAAAAAAAAAAGAGCCCTAGCTTATCATCTGCCCAGATCATGATTTAGTTCATTAGGATTTTTTCATCTTTTATTTTTTAGAATCCTAAGGGTCCCTCCAGGGGATAAAAGGGGCAATTTTTTTAGCGTTTTGTACCATTTTTAAAACAGTTTGGAGGAAGTCTTAACATTAAAATTTTCAATTTTTTTTTTCATGTTTCTGTTTGCAAAGACCTATTTAATCTAAATAAAACGGGCTCTGTTCTCGAAAAAAAAAAAAAAATCTAAAAATTGTTTTAAAAAACCTTAAAATCCATAAATATATAACAAAAACAAATATTTTTACGCTGCACTAATTTATATATTTTTTAAAGCAAAATTTAAAATCTTTTCAGTAAATAACGTTTTATTGAAATATATGTTATATAAAACATTTTTTTTTTAGATTAAAAATAAAAAAATTATTAAAATCCCACCGAAAAAAAAGTTAGAAGTAATAGATTGGATAAAATATTTTTAGTTAATAAACTTATCATAAAACTTCCAGCAAAGAAATTTGCAACTGCTGAAGAGGTAATTCAGAACTGAAGTGCTTAGTAGGTTGTACTAACAAAAGTTCGTCTTTTATACCTAACTGCCAAGTTGATCAGTCTGATTGCAGCATATTATCTAAACTAATGGGTCCTTAAATAGGTGGTGGATTTAAAGTGCTTACAATACAAAAGCTAAGGTAAGTTTTATCATTGAACTCTAAATGAGTTTAATCCATAAGCCTTTATACAAGTAAATAGTTATTTTTTAAAGGAATAAAGTTGAGAAATTGTTAAAGGAATGGATGAAATTAAAAGATAAAAGAAAAAGAACAAATTTTGCTTAAGTAAAAAAAAAACATTTATTTGAAGAACAAATGAATAAAGTATTTTGGATTGGAATACATCCTCCTGTTATGTTTGAGGAAATATTAAAAGATAAAATAAGAAAAGTGAAAGACAAGGAAGAAGATATTGCTTTCTTAAAAGACCAGCTTTGGGAAAGGAAAGAAAGTCTTGGAGGAAAAGATAAAAGGTATGAGTATTCTGTAGGAAGAAAAGTCAGGAAACAGATATCGACTTTGATTTTAACGAGATTCCTAATACTCAAAATTCTGTTCTTCTTCCTAAAAATATACTTCAGTCTACCTTTCATACAGCAGTGGGAGAGGGTATAGGACCCCACCAACATACAGCTTTGTAGTGTTATTGTCATTGCTGGTGGTTCTGTAGTACACTTTAAGTGCTCTAAATCAACATCTTATAGAGCTGCGGAGAACGTAATATCTGCCGGAGCAACAGAAATAAGGGAATATATAAAAAACAGTGTAGTATCATCAGATTCACTAATGACCATACACTTTGATGGAAAAATACTAAATGAATTGAAGGAGGGAAAACAATTAAAAAAAGATAGAATTGCAGTTTTGGTAAGGATTGATGGGAAAACATAACTACTTGGCATTCCTCTAATAGAGTCTAGTTCAGGGGTTAATCAAAAGCAAGCTATTTTTGAATTAATGAAGTTTTTAAGAAGATAAAGTTAACTGTCTCTGTTTCAACACAACTTCAGCAAATACAGGAAGATGGCAAGGTACTTGCATGAGATTAGTTCAATAGATTCAACGCCAATTGTTGCTGATTGCATGTAGTCATCATGCAATTGAGCGACACATAACTCATTTCCGGAAGATTTACCCTAGCAGCGAAATTTCTGGTCCAGAAAACAAACTATTTGAATTCCTAAAAAAAATTGGAATTGTATAGATACTGAAACTAAGGAGCTGAAAAGACTAATAATACCACCTGGAACATGGATATGTTATCAAAAATTAGCTGCTATTCAGTTTTGTAATAATGTGATCAGTTTAAAGATCTTTAAAAAGGTGTTATTATAATTTTGATTTCATTTATGTCTATTTATTCTAAATATTTAGATAAAACAATTGTAACAAATTAAAAATATACTAAAAATTTATAAGGATGGAAATGTTAGAAAAGAATACCATGAGCTAGCTGAACTAACTTTAATGGTTCATTCGTCAAATAGGTTTAATTTCCATTTATCGAGACAAGTTTACCATTCAAGAGTCATGGGAAAAGGTTTATACTACTTAAAATTGTATCTTTTAATGAATGAAATTCCAAACCTGACTAAAAAAGAAAAAGAAGAAATAACTGATATGGTTTCATTCATATCTCTTTTCTATACAGAGTGGTTTCTAAAAGCAGAGTTAAGTTCTTAAGCATCAGCATAGGTATATGGTCTTTTAAAATTTTATTGAGAGGTTGGAAAGCTTGTTATTGATTAAAATGATTCAAAATGTTTATTAATTCTATTTATTAGGATATGAAAGCTTACTGGCAAATGAAAAGATTTGAGGAATTGAATCTACTTGGCTCCCAAGCTGTTACGAGCTCTATTCTCAGACATACTTGGTATTTGGATCCCAATTTGGTAGTTTTTGCCCTAGCAGATGAAGAATGTATGGAACGTGGTGATATGGCCAAGAAACTGTATAGTTTACCAAGATGTCGAAATAAAAATTTCCCTTTGGAGCGCCAAATAATGGACCAAGCTATATTAAAAAGCCTTCAATACAGTAAAGATAAGCATCCTTTGTTAGCTCCATTAATAACGGACAAGTCGTGGCTAGTTTTTGATATGCTTGGACATGGAAAAGTAGAAACTCATTGGATGAAAACACCACCAGAATTTTGGAAATTTAATGATTTTTATCTAGAATTTAGAGCAACAGTAATTGGACTTGATGTTGTAAATGACTGCTCTGAGAGGGCGGTAAAATTAGTTCAAGACCTAATAAACGGAGCATATTCTGAGGAGAAAAGGCAGGACACCCTTTTCTTTACAGATGATTACAAGAAAAACAGAAAAAGCAGAAAAAAATCGTTTATGAAAATCCTGCTGGCAAAAAAAATCTAGTTTTTTATTTTATATTTTTTTGTTAAACAAATTTTTAATCTGTTTTTAATTTGAAAAATTACTTTGTTTTTAATAGATAGCTGTAGTAAAGATGATCATAAATTTACTAGGATTACTGTATTTTAATTTAAAACAAATTTTACATTGGATTTGAAGTTTTTAGATTAAATATGTTTTTACAAACAGAAATATAAAAAAAAAATTAAAAACTTTTATTTTAAGACTTCCTCCAAACTGTTTAAAAAATGGTACAAAACGCCAAAAAAAACTGCCCCTTTTACCCCCTGGAGGACCCTTAGGATTTTTAAAATTAAAAAAATCCTAAGTACTAAATCACGATCTGGGCAGATGATAAGCTAGGGCTCTTTTTTTTTTCAGACGTGACTTTTTTTGGAAACATCCTAATATATATATGTATATATATATGAATATGGTTGTTAAACTCGATACATCAGCTCTTTGAAAGATAAAAAACTTGGATTTTTTTAACTTCCTTTAAAAAATCAGCAGTTACTTAGTTTTATTGGGCTTAGATTGTAAGCCATAGTGATTGTGTAATCTTCACAAAACTTTATTTTATTTGAAAAGCATTTAAATAAAAATTATATTATCCGTGGTATAAAAGTTAATTTGGAATTTTAATTCTTTTTCAAAAATTTTCACCAGAGAACATCGCCTATTGCTTTGAGAAAACCTCCTAAAACTTCTATTTATCAAGAAAATGATATTAGTTCTTTTTCAATACACAAAGATATAATACTAATTGTAAATGAATTTTATCTTCAGAAGCAAGCACAATACAGTAATACCCTTATCATCTTCAGCCATATAAACGCAATGGTGTTTATGTTGGTGCAGTTAACAAGGATACTCTGTACAAAGGAGTTGTTGCATTTATGATAGTTAGCTTAAAGAAATCTATTACTTTTATTATAAAAGCAATACCTGAAACTATCACAAGTGGTAAATAGCTTTCAGATTAAATATCAGATTCTATTAATTCTCTTTCTCTATCTGGTTTCAAAATTGGAGGAGTTGTTACTGACAATCACCAAGCAAATGTTATTGCATTTAGTTTGCTTCATTCCAAATTTGGTAATTGATCAAATTTGTTTATTCATCATTCCAATAATCTGAATATTAAAATAAACTTAATTTATGATAGTGTTCACATAGTTAAAAATATCAGAAATAATTTACTACAATGTAAAAAATTTCTCTTTCCATCGTTCACATACAATATAAAGGATGATTCTAATAGTTGTTCAGCTGGTTATATTACTTGGGGAGATTTTCTTTATGTACATTCTAAAGATGAGCAACTTCAATGTTATTTAAGAAAAACTCCAAAAATCACATATCAAAGTCTTCACCCTTATAACAGAAAGCAAAATGTTTCTTTTGAACTGTCCATTTTTAATGAAACAACAATTGCAAGTTTTGAAAGTTATTTTCCAGAACAAACAGACATTTCCGGTTTCCTTACAATTCTTCAAAAAGGGTCGACTGTTTCAAATTATAAACAATTGTCAACAACTTGCTAATTGGATTGAACTTTGGCAGAAGTCTCTTTATTTTAGACCAACAAAACAAATATCATCTGCTCTCATCACAACTCTGCGTTCTCAAGCATTTGTTATTGTTGAGCTTATTAAGGTGGTACATCCCCATTAATTTTGAATTTTTTTAGAAAAAAATCAATTTTTTGAAAATTGGTTTTTTAAATTCAAAATTTTTCATAGAACAATATTATTAGATTTTTTTTTAATAAATAAATAAGGAAGTGTGTAGAGTTATGTGTTTTGTGGCCATAGTAAATTGAAAAGTCCGCAGCAACGCCATAGCAACGCATTTTAAAACAAAAAATGTCAACTTGCTCAAGCTTATAAACATCAATAACTCTTTTCTACTGCAGCTTGTTTATTTTGTACTTCATGTTTATTTTAAAAGCTATAACTTGAACTACTAATGCAAACATGAATTAAATGTATCGTGCTTGCATGCTGTTTTAATTTGTTAATGTTCTTTAAAATAAATAGTTAAATAAGATATGGGATGTTCTATTGCTCGAACTAAAAAAAGAAAGTTTTCTTGTAATCAACACCTAAAATCTTCAAAGTTTATTCAGCTTGATACATCAATTTCTGATCCAAGTTTATCAGCAAGCTCCGAAAAAATAGTAAACACTGAAATATCTGGAAGTCAAAAAAAATACAACACCATTATAATATTATACACATAATATTTTAAAACTAATGGTTAGTGAGTTTAAATGCAATCTATATGCAAATTTGCTGCAGTAATGAACATGCCATCTCCTATGAATTTTAAAAACTATAGTGCAATAAATAACAATTTGTTAAATATTTATAATGAAGTTGCTTCTGCAAGTATGTCAAGCGCAGCCAATGAAACCAAAGATATTATTTCTAAATCAAGCAATTTTAATGATGTTTCTGCTTGACAGTTTTTTGTTGATGGTACCTGGCAAAAGAGAGGCCATCAATCTTTAAATGGTATTGTCACTGCAATATCAAGAGAGAACGGAAAATGTCTTGATTCAATTTTGTTAACTAAGTTCTGCAAAGCTTGTAGTTATTGGAACAAAAAAAAGTCAACACCAGGTTATCAAAACTGGAAAATAAATCATGTTTGTGAAGCTAACCGCAATAAATCATCAGGATCCATGGAAGCTTCTGGTGCTGTTTCAATTTTTCAACAGTCAATTGAAAAGCATGGTTTGAGATATGAAGGATATATTGGAGACGGTGACAGCTGAGCATATAATGATGTTGTTGCTAGTAATCCATATCCAGGTTTTGAAATAAACAGACTTCATTGTGTTGGACATTACCAAAAGAGACATGGAAATCGTGCGCGTAACCTTAGAGTGACACTTAAAGGTCAGTTTCTTTCAGATGGAAAAAAAATAGATGGAAAAGGTCGACTGACAGATAAAGCCATAAATACGCTTCAAAATTATTTTGGTATGGCTATCCGTCAAAATGTGAATAACCTATATGAAATGAAAAAAAGTGCTTGGGCTATTTTATTTCACAACAGTGACATAAGTGAAGAGTCAGAGAGACACAAATTTTGCCCACAAACTAGAACTAGTTGGTGTTTGTGGCAAAGTAATAAAGTAACAGGTGAAACACATACAAAACTAAATTAAGCTTACCATTAGCAATTAAAGCAGTACTTATGCCTATAAATTACAGATTTGACAAATGAAACATTATTATCAAAATGTTTGCACGGACAAACTCAAAATAACAATGAAATTCTGAATGCCTTTATATGGAAGAGATGTCCTAAAGACTTTTTTATTGGGAAAAAAGTTCTTGAGATTAGTATGAACTCAGCTATTATAGCATTTAATGATGGAAGCACAGCAGTTGAAAAAGTAATTAGTGCTGGAGGTATCGAACCAAGTATATTTATGCAAGAAGGACTTCGTAAATTGGACTGCAACTGAATTAAAAAAATGAATCACAAATCAAGTGCTAAAGGTAAAATAAGGAGAAAACAGCTTAGAGCCATCAAAAAAGGTTACATAGATATTGAAAAAGAACTGGAAAAGGACCCAAAATATATAATATAATAGTGGAGGTTTTTAATTGGGCTCGTGCTTCTTTTCCTAATATAACGAACTTTTATTTTGTTTTTTGTGTTTTTCTCAAAATGTCATTTTTACCAAATACCTAAATTTTAAAACGCAATATTTTCAGTTTGGGACCATATACTGACTTGAAATTTTCAGGGTGTTTTTGTTATAAATTGTCTCAGGTAATGAACCAAAACTACAAATAAATATGATGTATAAGTATGTTTAAAACCTTTTTTTCTTGCTTTTTTTGTTAAAAATTTTCTTAAATATATAGAAAATTATTTTTAAAATGTTCTATGCATCTTTAATGCATGATTTTGGTTCATAACCTCTTCGTACCTTTTAGGAACATAGTGTGAAAATTTCAGAGTTAAAAGATATATAGAACTGGAGATATCTTGTTTTAAATTACACCCATATTTTGGCAATTCGTATGGAATAAGTGAGGCAAAAGTTGGGCAATCGAGATTTCTTATTTAAAAAAAAATCAGCATACTTTTTTTAACTTGTGTATTGTAGTTTTAATTTTGTATTGATTATTTTAAGAAAATTTTTTAGAATGAGGGGTGTAACACCTTAAAGAAGGATATTTATATGTAACCACTGCACGACTTCAAAGTGACCCAATAGCCTTATAATGCAATATAGACAGAAGAGTTGAAGGAATTACCAGAAATTCAACATTCAGAAACTATTTTGGCATATTGGTCTTTAATTAAGGTGAATGTAACTTTTTGGTTAGAGTATCTAAAGAAGGACCATAATAACTGAATTAACAAATAATTACTATCAATATTTTATCTAAAATAAAATGATATACCTGAATCAACTCTCTTACCTGAAACAGAAAAGGTTAATAACACAGGTGAACAAAAAAAAAAAATTTACTGGTGTCCAAAATATTTTAAAGAATTTGGGGTATTTTTGGGGTGCTGATTCTGAATATGATATCAGTTTTGCCAGATTGGCTCAAGTTTTTGGTATCTTATTTATAGCACTTGTTGGTAAATGCGACGCATCATCTCATTAATTTCTTGGGATTAGTACTTGAACTGAGCAGTTTTCAATTTAGTTTTTTAATTAGTGTTCTAAAAGTTTGTTCATAGCTTGATTTTTGCGCTAACTTTATGTTGTTGTCTGTTTTCCAGTGAAAAGCATGAACTCATCAAGAAGAAGCTGTCTTAACGATCCAGACGCATTCTGCTACATTTGTGGTGAATATACACTGCAAAAACATAGAAGAAACGTAACAGACTTCATAAAAAAAGTGTATTTGGCCTATTTTGGGGTTATGCTTGGGGACCAAGACAAGTCTTGGGCACCACACATAGTGTGCAAAGCATGCATCGAATTATTACAAAAATGGAGCAAAGGACAAAGAAAAAGCTTCAAATTTGGTGTTCTAATGGTGTGGAGAGAGCAAAAAAATCATCATGATGAGTGCAGTGCAAGTGCAAGGATTCAATAAGCATAAGAAACAAAAATGGGAGTATTCTAACATGGAATCTGCAAGAAGGCCTGTCCCTTATTGTGAAGATGTGCCTGTACCTGTGTTTACCATGTTACCTGACCTTCCCCCACCTGATGATGATGAAATGCAGGGTATGGAGCTAAGCATTAGTTCTGGAAGTGAACCAGAATATGAAGAAAGTTTCAGAACACCTACGCAATTTACCCAAGGAGAGCTCAACGATCTAATAAGAGACCTCAACCTCTCAAAAAGTGCATCTGAACTTTTAGCTTCAAGGCTAAGTGAAAAAAATTGTCTGACGCCTGCAACTAAAGTTACATCTTACAGGACCAGAGAAGAAGCACTTCTTCAATTTTTCTGTGAAGATGACCTACTTGTATATTGTAAGGATATTCCTGGCCTGATGCTGCAAATGGGTTTACAAGTATATCGTCCTGAAGACTGGAGGCTTTTCATAGATAGTTCTAAAAGGAGTTTGAAATAAGTTTTGTTGAACAATGGCAACCAGTGTGCATCTCTTCTAGTAGCTCACTCAACTAAACTTGCAGAACAATACAAAAATGTCAAAATGGTCTTGGAGAAACTGTGCTACCATGAACATTCGTGGCTGATATGTGTTGATTTAAAAATGGTCAACTTTTTACTTGGACAGCAAAGTGGATACACAAAGTATCCTTGCTTCATCTGCATGTGGGATAGTAGAGCAAAACATCAGCACTGGGAGAAACTGAATTGGCCTCCAAGGGACACCTTGACAGTAGGAGCATCAATGATTTTTTAGAATGAAGTGAAATTTTTTAGAAATTTATGTGAAGTGGTGGTAGAATGATTTTTTCCCTGTCCACCAAAGGTTCGTTCATTAGTGAACGAACCTTTGGTGGACAGGGAAAAAATCATTCTACCACCACTTCACATAAAGTTACGATTAATGAAGCAGTTCGTAAAGGCATTAAACAAAGATGGTAATTGCTTCATGTACTATAGCGGCATAAAGTAAGTATACACCATTGAGTTTTGCATACATTTATTATTTTAAGCAATTAAAAACACTGTAAATTGTTGCAAAAACAATTTTTATTTATCAGAATCATCAAAAACAACTCTCTGTATCAAAAACATGCAGTTTGATCAATATTTAGTATGGTAACCTCGCGCTTTAATAACATATTTCATACGGTTTGGCATTGACTCAAACAGGCGAGTAATTGTAACATCATCAATATTGTTCCATGCATCTTGCAAAATTAACCAAAGACTATCCAAGTTAGATGGCCTCTCTCCTCCAATGTTCTTTGCCATAACGCTCCACAAATTTTCAATCGGATTCATGTCCGGGCTCTGAGCAGGCCAATCAAGTACTGCCACCTGATTACGCCGAAGAAAATCTGTGACAGTCTTGGCCTTGTGCCATGGTGCATTGTCATGCTGAAAGAAGAACGAGTTAAGTTGCCCAAACAGTGCACTAGCAGAAGGAAACATTGTGTTTTGTAGTACATCAATGTAATGGTGTTGGTTCATACTTCCAGTACATCGATAAAGGTGCCCAAGCCCATAGCCAGACATACACCCCCAAATCATTAAACTCTTTCCTCCATGCTTGACATTTGGCGCAATACAGTTTTTACTGAATTTTTCACCAACTCTTCTTCGCACAATTACTCGTTTGGAACTAAGGAACAACTCGAAAGAACTTTCATCACTGAACAGGACATGTTTCCAATCATCTACTGTCAAGTCTTTGTGTCCTTTGGCAAATGCCAATCGTCGACGAACGTTTGTTGCTAAAAGCAGTGGCTTCTTTGCAGCCACACATCCACGAAGACCTGCTTTCAAAAGGCGCTGACGTACAGTTCGAGTTGCCAGAGTAACCCCATGTTCTTCAGAAAGTTTTCGACCGAGTTGAGGGGCAGTGAGTCTACGATCCTGCAAGGACATTCGAACTAACACTCTGTCAGTGTGTGGAGTTGTTTTCTTTGGTCTTCCAGATCGCCGCTTATCAGCTGTTGAACCAGTTTCGATATGTTTATCTATTATTTTCTTAATACCTATTGGTGTTGCTTTAAGTTCTCTGGCTATTTTTCTTAAACTTGCACCTGTTTCTGCCAAGAACACTGCGCGAAGTCTTTCTTCTGTTGTCAGTCGACGATATTTGGGCATACCTTCAAATATAAAAATGAATAATTACACAAAATATATCAGACAAATGGCCAAATATGAATAATGAAAAACCAAAGACATTAATTAATCAGTATTAGCTTAAACTAACAAATTGTAACTAAAAATTCTCTAAAACCAAACATGCATCTCAACAATTCATAATAATAATTTATTAATGACTTGGCCTAAAGTCAAAACTGGTCAGAACCATTTTGAAAGTTTTTAGGACAAAAAAAAAAAGTTATTTGTTAATTGTTATTAAAAACTTAGTTATAATAACAATACTATAACATTGTAAAACAATTACTAACCTTGTCTGCAAAATTTGCACAATTAAACAATACAAAGTTAACTCTTTAAAGTTTAATTTTTAGTACACAACATGAGTCACACTTGCTATTGTAAACAGGAAGTGCAAAGAATATTGATTAAGTAAATTTACAGAATGCAATAATTGCTTCTATTATGTTTCTAAAAATAAGAAATACCACATTAAACTATTATTTTTACGATTTGGGTAGAGTGTATACTTACTTTCTGCCGCAATAGTACATCTTTAGATCTTTCCCCGGTCTTAGTAGTGAAAAATTGAAGGCAGGAATCTTTGATGGTCTTCAAATTCGGAAACTCATTAAAGATTCAAATTTTCCTAAGGAAATGAATGACATTGAAGCTGCTGCATGGTGTAGTTTTGTGTTGGTAGTGAAGAACTTATTAGGAAATAAAAAGGCAGACAATTATGAAGAACTGGTACAAAACATGCTATTGAGATTTAGAAATCTGGGTGTACACATGAGCATTAAATTGCATTATCTTCACAGTCACTTGGACAGATTTCCAGAAAACCTTGGAGATTTTAGCGAAGAACAAGGGGAGAAATTTCATCAGGATATTATGGTGGTGGAGGAAAGGTACCAAGGCAGATGGGACAGACATATGATGGCTGATTACTGCTAGAATCTACAGCGTGACTGCCCGAATAGCTCACATAAAAGAAAATCAAATAAAAAGCGCTTTTCCAGCGATTAAATGTCTCCTATCTTTCATGTCTTGTTCATTTTTGAAGATTACTTTCTAAAACTAGTTAAAATAAACTAAAATCAACATTTACTTTGTTAAATTTATTGTATTCATGACAATATCAATAAAGTAATTGCGTGTGTAGCAAATTACGTCTTTTTTTTTACACATTTCACAAAAAATCTCAAAAACTTGAGCCAATCTGGCAAAACTGATGACATATTCAGAATCAGCACCCCAAAGTTACCCTAAATTCGTTGAAATATCTTTGGCCCCAAAAATGCTGTTGATCTGTGTAATCTTTCAAACTTAATAAACAAGATGCAAATGTCAAAGACATATCAAGCTTTGTTTTATCAAATTACTTCCCAACAATTTGTTTTACTTGTGATATAAATAAAATGGGAATTTATCTTTGCTTCTAAAATCATAATTAATGTCCTTTTTACAATAAGCAGAACCTAATCAATGCCACTTTACGAAAAGATGGTCTTAACAGTTTTAAAAGTAGACAGAGCGAAAATTAAAGTTAAATAACAAACTATAAATAGACAATAGTATAAAAATAGATTGTTGTGATTTCAATGTGCGTTATTAATTAATTTTGCTAGATATTGACATAATTCAAAACGTAAAGACAAAAGTCCACTAATTTTTTTATGATTATAACGTTTTGTATAATAACCATTAATTGTGGACAAGAGTCGAAAGTTATATTTTTAAAGGATACATATAGCGAACATTTTTTTTTTTTTTGCTGGCTCAATAATTAAAACTTTTAAAACAAAATAGTTTTTAAATGCGTTGAACAACAAGCTAACCGGACGTGTTAATTATCTCCGCAATATGAAGATGGACAGCCAAAGCGATTTACTCGATAGATTATCTCTTTCTTCGTAATAAACAATATAACCTCAGACCAACACGTAGCTTTACATGCTTGCTACCCTGCCGTTGAAAACTTACAAGACCATGGAAGAATTGACAACACCAGAAGTTCCAGAGGACGTTTCATTATCTAATATAATTTAGGTTAAAATTTGTAAAAGGCAGAATTTGATTTAGTAAAGTTAAATTTAGTGAGTTAACACAATGCCAAATCAAGCAAAGATAAAAATGGAAAGCCTCTGTGTTTGCTCTGTCTGAAAAAATGTTTTCCAGACAGAGTAAGAACACAAACTTTATTGTTTTTGGGCACCACAAGGACTCTCGGGTTCCACAAGGATTCTGCGAATCGTACAGAGCTACTTTGCGCCGGAACAAGAAGGGAAAGATATTGCACTCCCCCTTTAGTTTGATTTCAAGTCAATACAAGTGAGGCTTGAAACAAGCGGCAGGATGTATTATTGCCTAATCTACCAGAATGGTCGTTTAAAACTGCAAAAAAAACATCCTCTCGAAGAGCAAACCACCATTGAGATAGAACCAAACGTGCTTTGTAGAACATGCCTCAGCCCTTTAGGAAAAGGTTTGCCACACCAATTCTCTCAAATAAATACAGAGAAAACCTTCGTTCTTAAGCAGCAAATAATGCCAAAGCAGCCGAACAAAATACGTCTCGAGTAATTTCCAATAAAGAATTATCCCTGGAAAAAACTATTCGACTTAGGCATCCGGTGGGCCACCACTTTCAATTACCCTCGGTAATTATTATATTTAAAATAATTTTTAGATACATATATTGACAGAAACTCTTGACTATTAAGAAATGAGGCTAGACAAACTTCATGAAGTATATTTTTGACAAGTTTCTAATCTCTTTAAAAACGAATAATTCAAGTTTTACTCAAACATTCTAAACAAAGTTTATTATTAACATAAAATATTCATGTTTTGGTTTCAGGTCAAAGTATCCAGCCACCATCAAGCGCTTAAAAAATGACCACTCTAGCTTTTGTAAATGTACAATTAAATCCACGGTCAAACAACGGATTAAAACAACTGGTTAAAACTTTAAACCAAACATCAAGCAGAAAGATGGTAGAGCCAAATTTTCACATGAGTTTCCTAAGAGCAGGTCAACACTTAAGTAATTTCTTCAGCTGCAGTGACTTAAAAACCACCGACGGAAAAGGAGATTCTGGTACAGTTCGGGTTGTTGCTCACTGCAATGATTTATCAAGTGTTGTGAATCATGTTATTCAATAATCGGAATTGATTGCGGCAAAAGTTTTCTCAAGTTTTGTTTAATCATTGTTGATATTGTGTTATGGGATGAAAACAACTCACCGCCACAAAAATACCCTCTCACTCAAAGGACTGGCAAAGACACTGGAGCCAAGAGACAGGTTCTTGTAGCGGTATCAAAAGATTTGCTACAAACTCACTTCAATATTGAAAAAATCTGGTCACTGATTAATGCAAATGGATTTAAACTAATTTTGGCTTATGATATGAAAGTTGTAAATATAATTTATGGTCTTCAAACCCATTCATGTATTCATCCTTGCTCATGCTGTGACGACAAATCCAAGTGTCTTGTCAAATCCGGAAACTTGTGAACACTGGGCTCAATAAAATCTAGTCTCGAGTTTTTTTAGCAACCTGGCGGGGTTTTTACTAATACAAAGCTGTTTAGCAATGTCGTTCAAAAGTCAATCATCAACGGGCCTGAAATTTTTTTGATTTTTGAAATCATCTTATTAATGAAATTGTATCACTTTTTAGGAGTTGTCAATCGTCTTTTCAAAATCTTTAAAACTGCTTGGATAGAGGCTGTTAAGCGGCCATGTGCTCTCCACATTCAACTGAGCCTATATAACTGGGGCCAGTTTGACGGAAACGAATGCAGAAAGCTTCTTAAAAATGTGCTGCAACAACTTGCTGATACAAAGTTGGTTTCCAACATCTTTCACATAATTGAAGCATTCAAAAGTTTCAACTCAGTTGTCAAAGCCTGGTTTAGATTTATCCTACAGCCGGCCCTTGCTGAAAGAATTGAAAATTTCAAAAGGTGTTACTTAATGATAACTGATTCAAGCGTAGCGCCTAAAATTTACACCGTCTTCTACCACATCAAAGATTGTTTAGCCACAAAAGAGCCCCCTGGGGCCTTATAGTGAACAAGTTGATGAAACTACTGATTAAGATTCTTATCAACGTTGGTCAAGGTGTAAGTGAAACAATAATCATCCAGAAAACAAAGAAAGGTTGTTGTGCTGCATAACTGATCTGAACAGTAAGATCAGTTATGCAGCACAACAGCCTTTAAGGAGTTGCAAGCGTAATTTGAGTTTTAAAAGATAAGTAGTAGAAAATCTTAGTTCACGGTTTAAAATGAACATTTTAACTAAATTAACTTTAAATGCTGTTAATTTAAAAGCTATGAATTTAGATATTACTTTTAAAAATAGTATTGTAGAGTACTTGTACAAAAAGAGTAAATAGAACTTATTATTGACAATTTTTTTTGAAGAAAATCAAAAAATTTGTTTTAATTTGCTATCAGATGATATTTAATGGTAAAAAAATGTAAAAAATAGAGTTTAAATAGTTAATTTTCTCTTAATTTTGAAAGTAAATGTATTTTAGAAGGTTTCAAGACTCAAAAAAAATTTGTTGACAGACGTTTTTTTTGTTTTGTTTTACTAACTTGTAGTCCTCTGACCAGGTTTTGCATATTTTTTTAGGGTTTGTTTGCATTTGGTGGTAGTTTATACTTTATTAAATGCTGAGATTTTTACGCTATGCATAAACCAAGTAAAACCACGCTTCAAATAGCAAATCAATATTTTGTTCTATAAAATAAAAACGGCATATGTTGCAATTAAACAATTGTAATCAAAATTGTTGATATTACATAGTAGAACACTAAAAAAACCATTATTTTGAAAATAGTGACCGAATACCACATTAATCGATAACGTTTTAAAGTATAAGTAGCAAAAACATACAAAAGTTAAACTAAAACTGCTCTGAATACTTAACCAGTAAACCAATCTAACTGAAGTTTTATTCAGAGTTTGGTGTGGCTATACACTACATTTGCACCAATTTTTATCAAATTATGTACAGTCGTTCTCAATCTATAGGTGTTTTTATTGGCACACAATGAAGTGAAAGTTTCACTCAATTTGAAGTTTCAAATTAAATTATTCTCTGCGAGCAAAATTAAAGGATTTCAAAATTTGCATCTTAGGGCACATTGATGTATACGCAATTAACCCATAATTTCTTGGGTCAGCAAGGTAGACATTATCATGGAAAAACTTATCGTGGCAATGAAGAATCTATACAGACGTTCGCACATCGAGTGATTCGAGCAGCTTAAGATTGCAATTTCTTGCCCTCAGAGAGATACGGCCGACTTCGTGACCAATTCATTATTGGAATAAATGATGGAGCTAATCTGCGAGCCATTCTTCTGGGAGAAGATGCGTTGAGCTTTGACGATTGTGACTGTGACTGAAATGACAAATTATATACGAAGAAAGAAAGAAAAGCGATGTTACAACTGTGAATCATTATATCACTTTGCATGTGAATGTACTTCTTTATGCAAGAAATGCTCGCATAAACATGCTGAAATAGACTGCTATAACCGTCAAAGAAACCAGAAAAAAATGGGACGAGTTTTTATAAGGTATTTCTACAAAAACTCGTCCCGAAACCAATTTATTTTCAATCGACTTGGTAATATACGGAAGAAAAGTTACAACGCTTGTGGGTACTGGTTGCTTGCAATTAATCATTACCAAGAAGTTACTGCCGTCTAACTATAAAGTGAATTGTGTAGTAGATGTTGCAACAATAAGCGGAATAACTTGATGTGAAGATGTTAGTGCTAAAATACACCACCCAAAGAATGGGTGCTTGGTGGATGCGTTGGTTTAAAGTGTGAAGGAATTAATAAGCAAATACGATATGATTTTGGTATGGATTTAATAAAGACGTGTCATGTACTAAAAACTGGCACTGGAAAATTGAAATTCTGTTCTTTGATTAAGTTTTCATCCACACCTCGTGTTGCGATAATTGAAACAAGCAAAGCATATTTTGATGGCAAAAAAGGATTGTAAGTTGGGAGTGGGAGAATAAACCTAAAATGAAAAACAGAATAAGTCAGTACAACATATCTGACCAACATTGTGAGGCGTTCAACAACAAAATAAATGAATGGCTAAAAGAAAGTATACTCATCAAATATGACGATGAAATTTTGGAAAAAGCTAAAGGTCTACTACCGTTGATGTGCGTCATTCAAGATGATAAAAAGAAGATAAAACCTGTGCTTGATTATCGCGAGTTTAACACGTATGTAAAAGCCTCTACAAGGGATGCAGATGTCATCAACGATGCAATGAGGGATTGGAGACTTATGAGTAAAAACAACAATCACACGGAGGTGCATCTAAAAGGAGCATACCAACAAATTCAAGTGCATAAAAGACATTGGCCTCACCAAACTGTCATTTACAAAAATCAGCGATATGTACTTACACGTTTGGGTTTTGGTTTGAATTTAGCACCAGTGATAATGACCTCAATACTACGATATGTTTTCCAACAAGATTCTGCACTTGCAAATTCGACAAGAGAATATATTGATGACACTCAAGCAATCAATCGAAATGGAAGAAAGCTGGTAGCTTGTATGAAAAAATGGGATCTTCACGCAAAAACACCTGAATATTTTGGCGAAAATTCAGTTTGCGCACTAGGATTGGAATTCACTATAAATCCATTTAAAAATTCAAATATTTTGGAAGGGAGGACGCAAGATTCTTATTATTAAAGTTGTACTTACAAAGAGGGATATATTCTCATTATGTGGAAATCTGGTTGTTAATCTACCAGTTGCTGGATGGTTGAAACTCGCATGGAGTTATATAAAGAGATGTACATAAGAAGTAGGTTAAGATGAATCTATTATGAATTAGTATGTTATTGAAATGATGAAGGACGTTGTAGGTGAAGTTGTAAAATGCGATCCGGTAAAAGGTGTATGGAATGTTAAACCAAATGCATCTCTAACTGTATGATGTGATGCAAGTTCGCTGGCAAAAGGAGTTGTGATAATGCAAGGTGACAAAAAAAATCGAAGATGCGACATGGCTCCAATCAAAGTCAGATGCAATACATATCAACGTAGCTGAATTGGATGCATGTATTGAAAGTCTAAATATGGCATTGAAATAGAACCAAAGTGATGTCTCTTAAAACTGATTCTCAAAGAGTATTCAGTTGATTAAATTTTGAATTGACTCTTGACAAACTGTAAAATGTGCTGAGCAATTCAAAATGTTAATTCAACGAAGGCTTCAAGTATTTGGAAAACTGGTCGAGGATTGTGTCATAAATGTTAGTGCTATATGGGTATCAACAACTAAAAATTGTGCAGATATACTCACAAGAGTGCCAACAAAATATATAAAAAACAAAGTTTCTACTCAAGAATGTAATCCTGTTTATTAGAACGATAATCAAATCTGTATTCGAAAAATTTATTCAATAGTACACATGGGAGTTTCCAAGAGTATGGAGTTATGCACGCATGCTGGTGTTCACGTTTACAGAGACACAGTGAAATAGGTTATCGTTGAATGTGATGAATGTTATTCAATTGATCCTAATGTGGTTTTGTGGGATAAAGGAAATCTTGTAATTAGTAAAGCATGGGAAAGAGTATCCTGCTATGCTACTCATCTCTATTCGATGCTAGATCTCACCTATATTGACTGTGGCCCAAGCAGATGCACATAATGGACACCATTAAGCGACGAGAGTGCAGCAATAGTTTCTTAATCGTTAGAAACAATATGGTCATCACTTGGACCTCCTTCTGAAATTCTCCTAGATAATTCTAAATCATTTAGATCTCAGATTATGCAAACTATGGCGTCGAAATGGGAAATAAGGCTTATCTATCGAGCAGTTGAAAAATAATCGAAAAATGAATTGTTAAAAGAGTTCATCAGATGGTAAAAAGAACAAATGTGAAAGTAAAATTTGGTATACCCATGTCTGTATTCCTAATAAATACCGTTTTGTCAAAATGAAGCACACCTTTTGAAATCTTTTGTCAACATTACAAACGCGTTCGAATTCCTGGAATCGATAAAGTCGAATCAACACAAAAGTCTTTGACTGAATTTCGAGGATAGAAAGTTGGTGAAATCCAAGCATATGACGCAAATTCTCTGGATGATAGAAAGCTGACAGTGGTATGGACAGCGCTAATCAAAGCTATACAACTGATTGTGAAATCGAGTTACAGCCTGTTCGATTCACTCGCTCTGGAAGAAGATCATTTCCTAGCCCGAAGTATCACGATTATGTATGAGTTCTTGTTGAGGCAGGGGAGATGTTGTGATTTCAAAGTGCGTCATTAATGTCTTTTGCTAATTATTGACAAAAGTCATACGTTGTATTTTTTTATGATTATAACGTTTTGTATAATAATAATTAAGTGTCGACAAGAGTCGCATGTTGCATTTTTAAAGAATATTTATAGCGAACAATTTTTTTGGTGGCTCGATGACAAAAATATTTAAAAACAAAGTGGCTTTTAAATGCGTTGAACAACATAGATAAAAGCATTAAAAGAACATAAATCTTAACCACTGATTCCTTTGTAAATTTCCCATGTCAATTTAAATTTAAAAGTTACAAATATAAAATATATATTTAATAAAAGTATATTATACATGGTTATAATTGTTTTAAAATCATAAATCGCTAGTATGAAAACACATAATGCTTGTTTTCAGTGAATACTTTTTTATTTGTACTCGTAATATTATATTTAGTTCGGATGAGATGTTTTTTCTCTGTAATTACGAAGCCATCTTTTTTAAATAGAACTTAGAACCGGCCTTTAAAATATAATATTCACGGTCGTGTAAAAAGTAGGCCATGAACCCTAAAACTGAATATTTGAAGCCTTTTAAGTTTTAACCGTGAATTATCACTCTGAAAAAAAAAAAAAATTCAATAAAGAAGAAAGTCAGTTTAAGTGCTTCACTTCATATTTGGATTTGTTTCCACATCAAGTAAAAAGTTATACAATCAAAGTGTCATAAGAACTGAATTATCAGAAGCTACTATAAACGAACAATATCTCTTTCAAAAATAGATATTGTGCCACTAAAGTCAGCTGTTGCAGAACAATTTATATTCTGAAACAAAATATCGTTGAACACACCTTTCTGCAACTAGTTCATTTGCAGTACAGAAAAGAGACCAAAGACCTGTGCGTATTGGAAAAAGAACGGAAGATCAAGATTGACTTGCCAGATCTAGCTTGAAGATAGAGTTTAAGATAGGCTTAAGTATATTTGCTGCTGAAATGGCAAATTAGTAAACTAAACTACATCACCCAGGCATGCAACATGTTCTACTAGATCCAAAGAGATGAACAATCTTGCACTTAGTAGATCAAAGAAAATTATTTCACTTGGGTGTGTCTACTCTTCATTGTTACAAGATAAATGATGGATTTCAAATTCTATACCGCAAGTACATTTGGCCAGAAGATTTTTTGTGAGCGTAGGAAAAAAGTTATTCAGATAACAAATTTAGAACGATTTGTTTGAAAAATTGAGTCAATTATAAAGAGAACGAATAGATTGGTGTACATATGAGAAAATGAATTTTAAAGAAGATTGAAGCAATGTTCCAATCATCAATGTTTTAAATACATATATGTATATGTATATATGTATGTATGTATATACATATATATATATATATATATATATATATATATATATATATATATATATATATATATATATATAATAAACATACATATTTATGCAAACTTACTCGTACTTCAGAAATAAAAAAATCAAAATCAATACTAAAATATTTAACCTTTTTGTTGTTGTTTAAAAGTCAAAGACATTCGTTATTTTTTCATGACGATTAAAAGAAGTAAGATGACACTAACTCATATTTTTCTACGTTATGATATATTCTAGTTATATTTCGTTATACCTTGTACATTGTATTTGTGAATCATATTATATGTAAATATGGATGCTTTTTTGTTTTAACAGATATGTAAATCATATAAAGTCCTATGTAAAGCCCTCCTCCCCCCTCTCTCTTTTTCCTTATGAGCTTTATTATGCATGTTAATATTTCTTGAATACTAAAATATTTTTTGAAAATATTTGATATCTATTAATGGATTTTATGGTTGTTTAAGGATACACTCAGGATGCACTCAAGTATGTTGTTTATTCATATGCAAAGTAAGTTTTTATCTTATGAGTTTTAAACATAACATTGAAATAATTGTATAAATATTTGGAAAATATTTTTATTTTTTATTTTGTGAAAAGTTTTTGATTTTAGTTTTATTATTGTATAATTTTTATTACTTATTAGTACTCGTATTCATAGATTTTAATTAAGCCTTTTCATAAATCAGTTGTTATTACTGTGTATTTGTTTTATATCCTGGTGTTTTGGGGGATTTTAGTGATTTTCTTTGAATTGTATTTAAGATTTTATCTATTTTAGGCTGGAAATGAATGGGACATAAATCTTAACATTGCACCACCATAGATTATGCTCCCTCTTTAAAAAGTAAAAAAACTTTTATTAACATTGTTTTAGATGACTTTTTTTAGGGGAGGAGGACAAAATTACCCCAATCACCTAAAAAGATGGTTTACTCATCAGAATATACACCAAACAACTTGCTCTCTAAGGACTTGAGTCTGCTTATTTGTCTTTAGCAACATATAATTGAAGTTTTCAAAGTAATCAACATTTCAACTTAAAAGTACTGCATTTGACTTGTGGTATGTTTTAGAGAAAAACTGAATCTGTTGATGGCATACCAAAGCAAGAATTGGCAATACCAACAATGGAAATACCGTGAGAAGAGCTTTCGATAATGATAACATCTTCTCAAACATTTTTGGGGTTGAAACTGAAGTTATCATTAGACTTAGGGCAATATTTCAAGGAATTGGCTCTGAATGCATTTCTACTGGGTGAGGGCCCACTTATTGGAGAAATAAAAAATATATTTCAAGCTTTTTTTTTTGACAAATACTAGAAAATTTTATTTAAAACTAATGATATTTCGCTAGATTTAATGTCAATTACTTATCATCATAAAATTAAGCTTATAGTCTTTGAGTAAATTGATATTAAATCTGATAGTTTAGTTGGTTATTAAATTTAAAAAGAAGTAACCCTAAAACCCAATTATCAATTCAAGCAGTAAAACTTAATGCCTTATGAATTAACTTATTATATTTTAATTCAGTTAAATATAAACGTATTGCTTTAGGTATATCGGTTCTGAATGTGATAAATAATTTTCAGCAAATATTAAAGAAACTTTCAAAACAAACTATGAAAAAAAATATCTATTATTCAAGACTTGAGTTGTTTGTCAATTCTAACATTATTTGAACTATATTGATATAAAAATGACATGACATATTTATAATATTCTGATATAATCTCCTTTCCTTTTTCCGTAATGCGCCTTTTTTAAAAAAACCTATTTAAAATTATTTTGTTTCATTTCAATAAAAATATTTTGAAATTTCTAACTGCTTACCTGCCATAGTTTTACCTGCAGCTACCTTAACAGGTCATTTCCTTTAAGAGAAACTTTTAACGTGACATCTCGCTATAACTTACTTAAAATAAAACATCAGTTCACACTTGAATAGATACGTATGCGATTTTGTAAACAACCCAACTCCATAGAATGTCACTCCTTTTATATGAAGCGCTGTTTTTTTAGCTGGAATTCGTTTGTTTTTAGAAATGTAGGTTGCTGCGTTCCAAGAAAAAAATCAGAAAAACGACATTGTTAAAAAACAGCTTTTATTCCGCAAAGTAAGATTAAGCAATTTGTAAACAAAGCCTTTGTAATTTGATAGTTTTTGATTTTTTAAAACTGAGAAATATGTATTGAAGTTGATTGCGCATTGCATAACCTTAACAAAATAAAACATGTAACATATGACCGTTGTTGTTAGAATCACGATGAATGTTTCCTTCATAAAATTGCGCACAGCTTTATCTCATTCCTTTCCCTCTTCTATAAAATGCTAGCATAATCAAATTAAATAATTAAAATAAACCCAGTGCTTGTTTAGTTTATTATGTATTTATAATAAAATGAAAATTAATAATGTAAAAATACTTACAAAGGTTAAAGTATAACAAACACACGACCATCATTGCCAGTCATTTCTTATTAAACCTCTGTTAAGTAATGAAATCTTTTGCGCGAAAGACAGCGATTATATCATTTTGACTATTTTCAAATAAATGTTTCCCTGTATTGTTAAAGAATGAGCTTTTATAAAAAACTTTGAGAAAGATGAGAGTTCTCTTTGTTTTATAAAAAGATCATTGTGAGAGAAAAGGTAACTTACTATAGGTAGTGGTACTCTCTAAAACCAAAAGTTGTAGAACAATAAATTAAAATTTCCTAATGTGTCAGAAGATTAGAGATGAATGTGCAAGGAGGAGAAAATTTGATTTTCTTAAACATTTTTGAACTTTTTGATGTTATGAAAGTTAATGGCTAACGGTTATCCACTGAAGACAAAGAGCTCTACTATTTAAAAGTGGAAAGCAAAGAAGATGTGGGGTGCTCAACAGGTCGTGTTGCGAAAACTACTTACTGAATCAGCTTCAACATCAATATCTTGCACCTCATTGCGGAAAATGAATATTAGGTTCTAGTTCTTAAAAACGGAAGAACCAAAGTAAAGTTAGAAGCAGTACATTTGAACGAGCTGAAGTTATCGATTTAGGAACCGCTGAAATTTTTAATAAATACAACTTCTTTTGCGATAAAAGTTGCGATAAATTTTTCAAGAACTCCAACTTATCTTTTGAAAATTTATAGCTTCGTCATTAAAATTATTAGATTTTTCAAGAGTCCAGTTTAAAAAAAATTTTTTAAAAACCTCATTTTTTTGTTTTAATTAGAAAAAAAACTTGTATGAAAAAAGTACAAGTTTTTCAAAAAACAATATTTAGACATTTTAAAAAGTTCGTTCGACTTTGAGAGTCAAAACTATGAAAACGTTCAATTCTTTTTCCAAACTCAGAACTTAGAAAAAATCGAGCGAAGAGGCAAAACCTCACGTTCTCATTCATGCACGCTTTTTTTTTTCTTTTTATGTTTTGTTCAAGTACACCATCACTTCTACGCTTTAAGTTCGAAGATTGGTCCTTCTTTTTTAAACTATGTGGTCAGCAGAGCAGAACAATCTTTCAATAATGATAGAAGAGATAGATTAGGAAAGATTTTGGCCTCAATATTTAGAGGAAGACAGTGTTGTTTAAACATAAATCTGCAACTTTTATATTAAAAGTTTAGTTTTTTTATGTTATTGAGGTATTAAACTTTCTAGAACAAATCAGCTCCTAAAACGGTGAGGATTTCTGTACAAATGTACAATGTACATAACATTTTTAATCAAGAAAATCTGAAAATTTAATCTAAAAATACCTTGGAGAAGACATTCTACTTTTACGAAAGAAAATATAATTTTTAACACTTAACAATAACAAAGAAAATTTATTCAAGAATATAAAAAGCATGAAAACATCTACCCAGTAGAGTTTGTCAGTATTAGAGTTTGGATATTAGGGCTCAAAATCAAATCTTGGATAAATTGAATATAGTTAAAAGATCTGTAGTGAAATGTAAGAGTTTAAGTTTTATTATAGCTGTTCTTAGATGCTTAGTAAGATAGAATACAAAATAATACTTTGTACTAATGTATGCTAGGGTAATGCTCTCTTTGAAAAATAGTTTTAGCTGCAACTTGGGTCAGCTCTAAATTTGCCATTTTTTTTTTTTTTTTTTTCAAACCTCAATTATTCCGTTGCATTTAGTGTCATCAATAATAATATTTGATGGAAAACCAATTCTCTCCGCAGCTCACCTCCAACTTGCTCTTCGTTTTATTTCATTTAGGTTACACGATATGTTATCATGGTCATATTGAAATTGATAGAAGAACTTTTTCATAATGCATAAAGAAAGCGTTTTGCTGGATAACTGTGTTCAAAAAGCCATTAATATCTCCTGATCGATATGTAGCACCCACGCTAAGTGTGAAAGATTATTTCCTTAGCTAATTACATATTTCATTTTCTTTATGTTTTAAATTTCTATTATGAGCTAATTTGTTCAAGATAATTCAACATATAGTAAATATAAAAATCTTTTTCAAATCTTTTAATTTCGTCCACGCCATACTTTTCAATTCAAATTGCATAGAAATCCCAAATATAATATTCTGAGCCCTAAATCAATGTTAAAAATTATTTTGGTTCAGATGTAGGCTTGAAGTCAACATAGTAATAAACTTTTAACAATAGATCCGTATATTTTAATGTTAGTAGAATGTTAAAACTAGTTTAAAATTCATGAATATAAAGCAAATTAAAGGATGATAGTAACAGAGTTTTCTAAAATTTGTTAAAATAGAACTTTTAAAATCTTTTATCTTAAAATCGATGAAAATGATTAATTTGGAAATTTGTACTTTATTCGTTTTTTTATGTTTTTAAGGGAAAAATAAAATGCCGATGCTAAGTTTGCTCACTACTTTATTTCTTCCCCTTACTTCCAAAAACTCGCCGTTCGTTGACAACCGCTCATGGCCCTGTCATTAGTTGTGGTGCACTGATATTCTTCGTAACACCTAAATTATATTAATAAACGCCGTATAAAGTTGACGAAGAGTGAAACTAACCATCATTTACGAAAACATTTGAAAGTTAAAACAGAGTTTTAAATGAAAAGTTAAAACTCAGACACTAAGATCGAATGTTCACAAGCATTAAGCCCTGTTCTACTGAACTGTGGAGTTTTATAATACACCACAGTGTTTGGGCTGTTTTTGTACTAAAACTCTGAGCAATAAACATGGTTTTAAAGCAGTTATTCAGAAACATTTCGTACGGCAATAATGATAAATTGCAGCCATATTTTAATCAAAACTACAGACGATCTTTGTGACCACCTGCGTAAATTAATCAATATTTAAAAAAAAAGAAAAGCCCTATTTGTCATTATTTTTTTTGTGATAAACGAATTATTTTCTAATTAAAAGTTGCCCTTAAGCAATCTATTCAACTCTTAGTCAATATCACAGAACCCCCCGATTTTAAATTAAATCACTAATCTGGTTGTTCCCAAAACAATACTAATCACGATCGATCCACCTCTGTTTTTGACCATCGAATTAATAAACTTCTCCCTCATGTTTTTTCTCTCTCGCGTTGACAAACAATATTCTTAGCTTTGACCCAAATATCTCAAACGGTTATCAATTAGTCCCAAGGATTTTCTACCACCTTCCAAGTTTTGTGTTTTGGAAATCTAGTCAATCTCTTTATTTTGTTTTGTAATTCTTTTCTTGGTAAAAGCTATTTGTAGTAGCTTTACTAGTTTAGTAGTAACTTGGTACTATTTGCTAGTTTGGTTATTTAATTCACTTCTTTTTGCTTTCACGAGTCTTTTACTTAGGGCTCATTTCTACTGTTGTTGATTTCTACTGTTAGTGTCGTCAATTTTCGATTTCGAAAGCTCTGCTGATTAAACTTACAGTAAACTACATATTTTTGTGGTCACGTTAGGTCTTTCAGCTCTTTTATTGAATTTTATGTTCTGAAAAACTTCGTTGTTGTTCAGATATAAAACTGATATCGAAGGTATGTTGGGTCTTTTGTGAAATGTTTTGGACCCAGTTTAAAAACTAACTTTTTATGAGCATGCGAAAATTCATTGAAAAATATTATGTAGCAGACACCTAATTTTTTGTAGCAGAATAGGTACCTAAGTTTAACATTTTCCGCAATATTATTGGGGATGGGGGGTTGTCTCAACGATTTTCTATAAAAATGAAATAGATCATCATTATAGCCAACTTCTTTAAAAACAAGAAAAAGTATCGTCATAATAGCTGACTTAATTGAAAAAAAGTATCCATACGATGCACCTCTGATTTGCGCATAATAATCTCTTTACTCATGATTATTATATTACCTTAAATATTATAACGACCATAATAAAATATACTTTATTATTATTGTTTAATATTATTAAATAATATAATCTCATTTTAATAATAGTATGCTATCGTGTAATAGTTTAATTATATATTTTAATTTATTGATAATTTATTATGATAAATTTATTATGATTATTCTGCGTAGATAAGATATCAGATGGCATGAATCATATAGTTATTTTTTTAAAAAAAAAGTTTGGCATTCAAATAATATTTATGTTATAGCAAAATTACTCATAATTATTATCACTTAATTATATGCACTTTTGTCATGTTATTAAGCAGTTTATGTGTTTTATGGCTTCAAGATTTGTAGAAGTCATATTAAACTTCTTGTTAAGGAATCAAAATAACTGGGCATGTAATTTTTTAAGAGAATCTAAACATTTTGTTGACTTTAGCAATCACCTTTTCTTGTGCCAAATAACAGTATTACCAGCAATGCTGTCATTACAGTCAACCTCAAATTTAAATAACACTATTTCATCTTTGTCAGTTAACTCATCTCCTAAACATATAAGCATTTTATCTTTTAGACCATTGTTATCCAGATTAAGAGCTCACCAGCTGTCTCCTAAAACAAAAGTACTAAAAAGACAATAAAGTATTTTTACCAAAAAGAGGATGTAAAGGTGTTAAAAGATAAGGTTAAGGCAAGGCACAGATTTAAACAATGAGACTATTGCTCGCAAAGACAAAAAAATCAGAAGTTTGAGGAATAAATTAAAAGTCCAACGTTTAAACTTACAGTTGAATAAGCTTCAATTTGCAAATTTTGGTTTAAAAAAACAGTGAGCTGGTGTTATTTCAGAATTCCAGGATGCTGGGATAGCATTCTCAACAAAATATATTACACTTGATTTTGATGCTTCAACCCAGGAGGGGGTTTATGTAAATGTTGTGCACTTAACAATTAAATCTTTATGTATGGTTGTAGCTATTGACCAACTTGCTAAAGGTACAAGTGATGACTATATCAGTCATATTACAAGTTCTGTGGATAATCTTACTAAGTTGTATAGTGACTTTTACCAGAAACAATATACTAATGTACGAAGCGCTATTATTAGCAACATAGCTAACACAATGAGTGACAGAATGGCAGTGAACCATGCAACAATAACAAAGTTAAACACTTTTTGGCAGAAATTATTAAATGAACTGAACTGAACTGTCACCTTCACCCCTTAAACACAACAACCACAACTTGCAAGTTATAACTTAAAGTCTTGAAAACTTCAAAAAGCAAGCTTTTTGGTGGAGACTGCTTGGCAGCAAACATTGTTGTTCAGCTCAATAAACTCTGTTACAAGGACATTAAAGGTAAATAAATATAATCTCTAATGTTGTTTTGTTGATAAAATTATGATTTTGAATTATGAACATAAAAAATTTGTTGAGTGGCACACTTGTTTCAAATTTTTAAAACTCGTTCCTTCTGTGGATGTTAATGCTGTATGGTAAATAAAAAAGATGCGTCTTCTTTGGCATTCACAATCATCACGAAAAAGCTATTTTCATAGCCACAATTCTGTTAAAAACATTATTAAGCAAATGGGGAAAAAATTCTTTTACTTTAAAATTTTAGTTTTTTAACTTTTTTTTTTTTTTTAAGCATTTTATATTTATTGAAGTGTTCAATTAGTTGGGGTGGGAGTAGTATTCGATTTTTTTTGATTACTACTCAAACCCAAATTCATTTTAATCGATTTGTTAAAGGAAAACCTTCTTACAAAGTTCTATTTGAAAACAAGATTGTCAAAAATAGGTATAATTCATGAAAACTATGAATCTCTTTAAATTCGCTTTTAACTTTCCAAAAAGTTGGGTATAATATAGGTATAATACTATACACAGCATATAATAGTATACAGTAATGGAATACGCCTTTTATTATATAAGCGGTATTCATTACATATTAACATATTACATATTATAAGCTTAATAAGGTGTAATATTACAATTACATAGAACCTAATATTATAATTACATAGAGTATGGTATTATATTTAAGCAGAGATTATTATTACGCTTGTTTACGCGATATTTACCATATAATAGTAATTTATAAAATTTTATTAATCTTTAATTCAAAAATAATTTGTCATTTTAATCAATATAATAAATAACTTAAATTCTAAAAATTTCTTAATATAATAACATTTTTTTTTATTAAAGCGTTATATTGAATGAAAGTTTAATGGAAGCAAAATATTGCAGAAACATACAATAAAGTTCGATTGTAAAACTTCCGTTAGCCGAACATGAAACTTTAATTTTGGTCGAAGTTTCCTCTTACAATCCTTCTAATGAAATTTTGTTACTTAAATGTGCTTAATTTTTTGTATAATCATTCGTTGTTTTTTTTTAAATTGTCATACAAAATTTTAAGTTGAAATACTTTTTTAAAGTTCTTTCCAATGATATATATAATAATCAATTATATAAATAGTTTAAGATTTTTACGCACACACCTACACGACAGCATTTATTTATCTACAACATCGACATAGGTCATAATAACGACAAATTCGAAGTCGTGGAAGTCTCAACTAACCGAGATCGAAGTTTAATCATTTATGACAACTTAAGCAAGTTATTTTGTTATAATTAATCGTCTTTTCTTGAACACTAAGGAATTTCACCAGATTTAATGTTTATTGAAATAAAAAAAACTGTGGTTTTTTAAACAATCTAGACAGTAAATACCAATACGTTAAGAAACACAGAACTTTAACCTTAAAAGCCACATATTTACCTTAAATCAGAAAAATACCGTTGTCATTATTCGAACAAAACTCTAATGTAAATTGTGATGAAAAGTACTTTCAAAGAATTATCAGATCGTTTTAAAGATACCTGCGTCACTTTTGGTCCAAATGCAGTGTTGTCATTTCTTGGATTGTCCGAAACAGTCCGTAATGCAATTCTTAAAATGAGAGTAACGGATGATGTGAGGTAGGGTAGTGTTAAAAGCTTTTTGTTGATTTCAATCTTTTTTGTGTTTATAAGAATATTTCAAAACGAAAATTATTGAAAATAGTGATTTATAGAAAAACCTATTGATCTAATTATGATAAGAATTTACAAAAATAACATCAAAGCAAATAGATCAAATAATGGTATATGATAGAATTTTACAAAATTTGCATAGTAAAACACATGAAAAGGAATTTAAAGAGTTTAAAAGCGATATTAGCGAGCAAAAGTAAAATAAAAATTTATATGCTCCAATATATTTAACTTTTATAGATGTTTATGTTTACAAGTAAAAATTTAAGAGCAAAGTTCACTTAAGGCTGAGATGATCGCTATAGTGAATTTCATATTTTAAAGTTTTTTAGAATGTTCTAAGTTACAAGTTTAGTATAGTAAATAATAATGAATTTACCTTGAATTTTATTATGTTTTAACTTTTTTTTAATCAAGCTTTTTGTTGATGTTGGTACAAATTTAGATTGTTTTATACAATATTGTAGTAGACTGGTTAATAGTTAAAGTTACATGATAATCCATGCAAAAACTGTAGTTTCCCACAATAAAATCTACAATGGATCATAAGCATAGACAGAGTACTGAGTTTGCATTCAAATGGCTCAGTTAATTGCTGCTAAGCATGAGCCTATATTTTGAATGCTTCTTTTTCTCGATTAAAATTAAATTTTAAATAAAGTTTTTCAGTTGATAACAGAGTCAGTAATGCTTTTATGCTTCATTGTGCACCTTTGTTTTTACTCCTAAACACTAAAATTCCTAAAATGCTATAACTTTGCTGTAATTATTATTACTACTATTAATATTATCACCATCACAAATCTGTGATGGTGATAAGATTAATAGTAGAAATAATAACTATAATAATGATAATAATAATAGAAGTAGTAATAATAATAACAATAATAATAATAATAATAAAAAAAATGATAATGATGATGATGATGATGATGATGATGATGATGATGATGATGATGATGATGATGATGATGATGATGATGATGATGATGATGATGATGATGATGATGATGATGATGATGATAAAAATAATAATAATAATAATAATAAAGATAAAAATAATAACAACAACAATAATAAATAATAATAATAATAATAATAATAATAATAATAATAATAATAATAATAATAATAATAGTAATAATAATAATAATAATAATAATAATAATAATAATAATAATAATAATAATAATAATAATAATAATAATAATAATAATAATAATAGTAATAATAATAATAATAATAATAATAATAATAATAATAATAATAATAATAATAATAATAATAATAATAGTAACAACAACAACAACAACAACAACAACAACAACAACAACAACAACAACAACAACAACAACAACAATAATAATAAATAATAATAATCATCATCATCATAATAATATTAATGGTAATAATTATGATAGTAATTATGGTGACAGTAATAGCATAATGTTAATAATAGCAAAAATAATGGACTTATTATGTAAATTAATTGTTACTTACTTCATATAAGTTTAACAACATTTTTCCAAATTGTTTTAGTGAATTCAACATTTCGAAGCCAAAGTTTACCATCATACGTGAGATTTATGATAAGGATTGTAATACATCAGATTTTCTAGAAGAGCAGTTGGAGAAAGCACTTTAGTCAAAAATCCAGCATATTATTATTGAGCCTGTATCTGTTGGTGATGAGACATCTAAATGGATTCAAGTTGGCAATTTTCTCCACAAATCGTCTGTTTTAACTGGGATTGGGTTTCTCATTACTCCGTTTGTAGTTTCTGTTAGATTTTAACCTTACATTTTCGTTCCGCTATCAAGTGTTAATCTCCTTTGCACAACATTGTATGATCTTAGTTGGCAGTTTGACCCATGCTGTAAATACCAGATTGAATTAAATCCAAGAAAAATCCAACAGTTACAGTCACAAACTCTTTCATCCACCACACCAGTGATATTGGTGTATAGGGAAGACAAATATAGGAAAAGACTACACAATTTTTTTTCGTGTTGCATCATAGCAACAATTAGCTGGAAGTTATACAGAATGTTAAAAAATTAGTTAATGCTGTATGTTTAGAGTTGTTTTTTAAAATTTAACACTGTGTGATCAATTTAAAAATAGTTCAACTTAATTGGTTTTCTCTTCAAGAACTCATGATTGTATCATTTATTAATCCAAAACTAAAACTTCCATATTTTCCTTCACTTTTAAACAACACTTTTACACTCATAACTTCTTATATGTCAAATTCCAAGTTTAGAAAAACTCAGTAGGCAAATAAAAAAGCCAGCAAATCAATTTCATACACAAAACACAAAACAGAGATAAACAGGGTTTATGAGCAATTAAATGCTACATCAATTATTTATAACATAAACCTGAGTGGGTCAAGTTCTATTTCACTAATTTCAACATCCAAACATATCTGAATAATGAATCAAAGTTCAGAACTGCGAAAAAGTATATCACTGATGGAACATTATTACTTTTTTACAGTAGAGAAAATGTTGTTTTTTTTCCCGTGGTTTTTTTGTATAAGCACATTTTCAAAGTTAACTGGCATCACTTCATTGAACTTATTTTTTTCTTTCCACAATGGTTGCATGCTTTTAGTTTCATAAGAAATTTAATTGATCTTTCGGTCTTACAAGTCGTGATAAGTATCTAAGTATCAAAGTTTGGTGAAAGGTTTGTGAAAGGTTGAAAAAGAAAGCAAGGTTGGTGAAAAGGTTTGTAAAGGGTTGAAAAAGAAAGGTTGGTGAAAGTTGTGTCAAAAAATACTTTATCTTGTGGTTTCCGTGTGTCGAAAAATACTTTTTTTTGTTTTGAACTTCTGATAAAAGGTTTTCTGAAAAAGTTTTTATATCCATTCACTTTAGCATGGCAAAACAGGTTTGTTTGATTTCAATAAAGGTTTTCCACAATTTTTTTTTAAGGGAAGTTAAATATCGAATTGGATGAGCCAAAAAAGTCAAAAAGGGCATCTAAAAGGCACTAAAAGTCCGACCTACAATTTTACTGTAAAAATAAAGTGTTTTCTAAACTAAGATTTATCAAATGCAAAATTGTTTTTATATTTTTTGGCGTTAAGTAAATTTTTTGTCACATATTACTTGCTAATCAAATATAAGATAGTAAATACTTGCTGAAAAGTGATTGTAGATGGGAAAAATATGGGGCTGGCGTAACACATAATCTTCTTGTTCTTTGTCTCTATGACCCTGACCCTGCAAAGTTAATTTTGTTTTAATGTAACTTATCTTTTACTTATCTTACAATTCAAAGTCAAAACCAAATTTTTTAATATTCTTTTAACCAAACTAAATTTCTATGGTTTAAATAAAAGTTAAATTTATATATCAATCTGATAAATAAAAGATCATCTAATGTAAACTGTCTAGTTAATGATTTCAAATGAAATTCTGACCACGTTAAGAATCAAACCCACAATCTTCCGATTTGAAATCGGACTTCTCATCCATTAGGCAACGCATCTATTATAATCTGTTTAAAAAAATATAGTTTTAGTTAACTAACTTTTGATTTTAACTTTTAAAATTGTACTTTTAAAATATTCTTTAAGTTTTGGTTACGTAGAGTCGGTGTTTGACCATTTTTGTCCTCCTAACCATTAAAGAAAAGTCTTTTTTTGGGCTCCTAAAAAAAGGCTAGAGGTCATTATAAACATAATGAGACTGGGCAATCAGGTATACTAAAATGGGAAAACCAAAACTTTGTATGATTTTCTATCAATAGCAAAAACTATAACTGAGAGAAATCCATAACTGCAAATCTCTAGCATTTTAGTTTCTGAGTTACTGGATGTCCAAGCTAAAAACGGACAGAATAAGTGCGGTTTTACCGAAAAAGCTCGCTTTTTACCAATATTACTAAAACAACCCTAGTGTCATCATTTATCATTAAACAGGTAAAGCCACAAGCTTACCAAAAAAAAATATCAAAAAAAATTGTACTGTGATACAAGAAAAAATTTAAAAAATTAAATAAATCCCAACTTTCTAAACGAGATCTTTTCCCGCATTTCTCCAGGCTAAGTATCAAGTCTGGATCAAATTAAGAATGTATAAGAGCAAAGGAACAAAAGAAAATCCTACGCCAATTCGCACCAGTTGGAAATAAAACGATTTGAAAAATTTCTTTCCTTCTTCTTTAATATTTATTTACTTTCTGAACGATTTTCTATTTACAATTAAAATGATTAATTGTATTTTGTAAGTTTTATTGCTATTTGCTTACCTATTACATGTTAGTGCTAATGATTTTTCTAGGTTAATTTTGCTACCGCAAACTTCGTTTTTTGTTATCTGTACTAGAATTAAAACGACGGTGCGACGTTCCTTTTGAAAAGTTGGTCGTGAAATCTTTAAAGAATATTCACCTACAACATTCATTCTGATCTTATCAACCCCAAAAAAATAACGCGAAAAAGTTGTGAAAATATTTTATCCATCTAAATATGGGAAAATCACCCGAAGTAAATTGGGTTTTTTAGTTAGAATTTTGGCAACCTGGGACCTAGAATAACTGCAATTCCGAAGAAATCTTTTTTTACTTTTTAACACCAGTATTTTCAAAACTTTGCAAGATTGATTAATTTAAGAGAAAAATTTTTACCTTTTACAGTTATATTAGAAATTATATAGTTTAATTATCAAAAAAATCTGCGTGATTAAATTATTTTGGTGCCCTGGGATAAGTGCAAGAAAAAATTATGGTTAGGGTTCTACTCTGGCTGTCTACATAAGAAATCTACAGTAAAAAGTTTTAATAATGCAATGAAAATTAGTTCTATTAAAAGGAAGTTAAGCAAACTGGATCACGAGTAAAATAAAAATGGTAAAAATAAATAAAAATGGTAAAAGAAAACTAGATCACAATTTCCAAACAAGTTTCAAAATTTGTCAAACTTACCAAACGACTAAAAAATTTGCTGATAGAGATGGTTGGTTCAGTTATTTGGTTTTCAAGGATTAGTTATACCGAGCTCTGTGATAATTCGGCCAGCAAAATTTAAAATATTAAATTGCCTGGATTTTTATTTTATAAGACTGACTTTTCCCTGATGGCAAAATTTGTGGCTTGAAGACGTTGGTGGATTAAACATTTCTGACTTCTGTAATTTCTGATCTTGTATGTGATGTAACAGCTGACTTCTGTAATTTCTGATCTTGTATGTGATGATCTTGTATAGCATCAGTGCATAGAAGTTTAAGTTCATCAGTGCAAGAAATTTAAGTCAGCGATTTATCATCACGCTTCTCTACTTGTGCATCTACATAAGTTGTAAATGTTAGAAAAATAACTTGTTAATTTTGACTGTGTCTGATTGACGGAGACTCACGATACTCACTGTTGAATTGTTTTCAAATATAATTTATGAGGACCTTCAAAAAAATAATCCACAGCAAATTTACTATTCGAGATTCTTGTTTGCCAAATTTTCAACAATTAATTGATTTATTTTAAAAAATTTCTACTTCTTGCATGTATACCGAAAAGGATTTCGTTATCAAAAAAATCGTGAATTTTGTTTAGGGCCTCTCATTCAGGGGGAGAGGGTTTTTTATAACGCGACTCTGTTGTCCCCTTACGCTAGTAAATGTTTGAGATTTTTTTCGTAAGCATGATGTTATTGTTATGTTATTAGGCTTGATTCATTGTTCAAATTAATTTTTATTTACGTTGTTAAGTTTTTATATGCATTTTGCGTTTATGTTTTCGGCAAATAAGGTCAACTTTTTTTCCAGTTGGCTTTCAATTTGTTTTATAAGTTCATTTAATTGACTTCATAAGCGTTTTCGCTTGTTTAATAAAAGTAGAGTGGTCATTAAAAATCGATGGCTGGTAAAAAAAGCAGAAGTTAACTACCCCCTCCATCGTTCAATTTAAGTCATTTATTAATACTATTTTAAATAGGCATTAGGGACTCCTTCTGAGAGATAACCAAAGGTATTTTTTCATGTTCAGTACAGAAAGTTAAAAGTGTGTAATATCTCTATGCTATAAATCAAAGTGTATTTATTGGAAGCTGTAAACCAAAGTAGATTCTGCTCTTTTTAGCATAACCAAACTTTTATTTGTTAAAAAAATTTCTGAAACTCTTCACACATTGCCAAATTTCTACCATCGACTTATTTATTAGTTTAAGTTTTAAAAAAAAACACATCTTCCATATTTTGAATGCAAGCTCCAGAAAAAAGACTCAAGAGTAAATAACAGGTTAATGATTTCCTTTAAGTTCTTGTGTTTAGGTGCTAAGAATCACACTGATTTGCAAACTCAATCTAAAGTTTAGAAAATTCAGGTTCATTTTTCCCAAAAGCTGAAATTTTAAATTCAGAATTTTTGTTTTTTCTAAAGCTGTATTTGTAAAGCTGTACATTTTCAAAGATGTCCCTTGTGGTTAGAAATAAACAAATATGCAACCATTTCGACACATTCCTGTTTTTTTATTGCTAGATTTTCTGACCATATGTTTTTTGGGGTGCATTTACCCTTAAGTTTTCTAAGTCATTTACATCCAGCTAACACTTAAATACACGTCTCTACCCAACGTCGTGCTAGAAATGTTTGTTAATATCAAATTAGTATAAACAATTATTTTCCGAAAACATAAACAATTTTATCAGGATTAACTTGTTATTGTAGGGGAAGATTAAATAAAAGGGAATAGTGCATAAGATTATACTCTTTTAAATTAAATTAGTTTTGTTAAATTTAATATAATAATTAACAACTTGAGCGCTTCATTAATCAAAATTTCTTTCAAACCACGTGTTAATTGAACATTTTCTTATGCTGGAAACTATTTTTGCAGGATAATGTTCATAATAATCGATAAACGATCAGTTGGTTTATCATCGTACTTCTAGTAGTTTCCTAAGATGAAAAGATAATTAATTTGGTCAACTTCGAAGAGTTAAATTTAAGAAGGTTCAAGATTGATCCGTCATCTGCTGTTATCAATTAAAAGTCTTCAAAAAGTTGTTGCTTAAAATGTCTAAACGTAATAATTTAAAGAGAGTAATAATTTGAAACCATGTTGCTTAGAATGTTTAAAAGTAATAATTTAATTCGTACCATTGATTGAGACCTTCTTAAAAGTTTACATCTAAACAGATACAAAAAATATTCTCTAAAATTTTCTGTAAATTATTTATAATTTGCTGTTAATTGAATATCGACTGCAATTTACGGTAAATCGAATCTAATTAGAAACTTTTCTTTACAAAATTACAAGTAGAAAAATTGATTGTAGAATATCAATTATGTTCATTAACAAAATGATGAAGCTCATTAAGAAAACAAACACTGTAAAATTAATACCATATCCCGTTCTCAGACACTTACTGTTCTATCTCAGGAGATTAGTTACCTGAGATGGAATGTGATTAGGTGGTTATTTGCGTTTTTTTAAAAACTGTTTTATAAATTTTGGGATTTGACGATCCAGAATTCTTAGCTCTGTAATGTTGATGGACATTTTTTTTGAGCCTGGTTTTAGAAGTTAAACACGTTACTACATATATATGAGAGTTCTGGGACAAAATCATTTTTTTTCATTTTCGTTGTGAAAATTTTGATAATCGCGGGGGGTAAAAATTTTCTGAGGCAAAAAAAAATTTTGTAAGAAAAAATCAAAAAATTTTTGTAAAAGAAAATTCAAACAAAAATTCAAAAAAAATTTCAAAAAAAATTTCAAAAAAATTTTTGTAAAAAAACAAAATCAAAAAAAAATTTTGAAATTTTTTTTAGCAAAGTAAAAATTTCAATTTTTGAAAAGGTGTTTAAATTTTCCATTGCGAAAATTTTCTTTTTCTTTTTTTCTTTGGTCTTGTTCTTTTTTTGTTTGGATGAGTAATTTGAAAATTTCAATTTCGCGCCACTGGACTCCATTATTTTTTAAAATTTGAATGGGATCCTTTATTTTAAAATTTAGAAGTTTTCCGTCGTCATTTCTTAAGATTCTAATTTTGCGAGTTTCATTCATTTTAATACGCCAAGAAATTTTTTTTTTTCACAAAATTAAATTTAAAAAGGGGACGCTTGAGAATGGGGAGTTTGGTCCGAGAAGCAATCCGGCGCCAATAGATTCGTATCCTTTTCCGCTTTTCAAATAAAATCCATCTCTGACTGAGCTTCCTTTGACCCATGATGTTAAAAACAGTCCGTTGCCTCTGTGGGGACTCACAGAGGCAACGGACTGTTTTTAAAAACGTTTCCAATTTTTTTGACGTAAATGATACCTCTTCCTGAAATTTTGTCGATCACAGTGGATCAAAGCAAAGAGGCAGCTCCACCCAATAAACCAGTGGCAACTACTGGAGCGGCTCGAGCTGCAAGCATTCCCAATAAAGGTAAAAGAGCTCCAAAAAATCCTCCTTTCACTTTTTGAGTTGTGTTCTGCTTGAGTTTTGCTCATTTTAATGGTTACTCCAACTCCTCAATGGAGAGCGTCCACAATTTTTCGATGTTGACTCTCTGTCACAAGCAAAACGTCGTTTCCGTTAAAATTATCTCTTGAAATCCTAATGTTAACAGGCTTGCCTTCCATCATGGATATTTTTATTTTTTCGATCTGCCCCTGAGAATCATTTAGTTTCACACTGATATACTTGCTCATTTTTTAAATGTCGGAAAAAATATTTATTTCACTTCTCGAATGTGTTACCGTATTGTGATGTCTTCCCCTCGAAAGTCGATTAAATTCCATTTTGATCAACGATGCGAGTGATCATCGTGGAAATTTCGGGGACTTTGACAGGTAGGTAAACCAAACTGGTGGGTCTTTCGATGATTTTAAAACCTGGATCCACGTCGGGATAAAAGGAATAAATGCAATTTAATTGTGAGCCGTTGATGTATGCCGACCCGATGACGTTGTTGACGATTCTGATCGTGTTGACGCTTGAAATTCTGACAATGTCGTCGGATTCGTATTCGGAATTGGAGTCCAATTGTCTTTTTGTGAATCCCAAAAGTGATGCGATGCTGTTTTCAACGTTCAAGTCCATCAAATAATTTAAACCAAGTTTGATGGTTGATTTTAAAGTGTTTGAATTGGATCCGATTTTGATGTTTTCAGGGGAGTAGCTGATTTTATTTCTGACAACGTAGCTTGCACTTTGTGACGCGTAATTTTTTATTGTGTTTTAGACGGACTTTTGCAAGTAATTGTTGATGTCGATGATGTCGTAGCTACCGTTTGGAATGGCGATGTTTTCCAAATTGACACCATTGTTCATATACCTGAAAGGATTGTTTTTGCTGGTGATGTTTGGAAAGCTGTTGTACGTCTCCAGACCGAGAAAAGCCATCTCATAAGTTTTCCCTTTTTCAAAAACGATTTTGTCCAAAAATTCTGTTATGATTACATTGGAATTTCCATCCACGCCGATGATTATGCCTGACATTTTTTATAAAGCGCTATTTTTTTTAAAAATCATTTTTTAAGTGGCCTCTTTTGGAAAATAAAGTTTGTCAAATCCGCTTCGATATTTTCCATTGTATTTTTTTGATGACTAATCAATCACCGCATATCCGTGAGGTTCAGACCAGCAATGTCTGCAAAACTTTTTAAACTCTTCTTTCTTCATGTCGCTCGAAACATGGTCTCGGTAAATGTGGTCTACGTTTTTTGAATCTTGACGAAACAGACAAATAAAATTGACATTTTCTCTGACGGTTTGTCTAGGGAGCATGAAAAAGATAAAAGCAGTCCACGTTGGAGTGCCTTCTTCGGATGTAATATTTTTCGCACTGTTTGGTCAGTTGCAAGTCGTCAAAGATCATCAAATTGTTTTTGGACGAATCGAGATCTTCAGGTTCAGGCACATCGTCAGTCGTTTCAAAAAACTGACATTCCATGTCCTCGTCGTCGGAATAATTTTTTGAAAGGTCGTGGATGACGCATTCAGGGTTTAAATTCAATTTTTCCATTTCGTTTTGTACCTTGAACAAGTCGAGAATAATACTTTTTGGCAAATTTTTCTCGAACGAACTTTTCAGTATTTTGTACTCGGGTTGGAAAAGAGATTTTCCAAAAACTTGTAAAAAATGGTTGTAATCTAACCATCCAGGTCTTAACAGTAAATTTAGAAGCAAAGTGGTTTTTCCACAACCTGATTTTCCGACGATGATTCCTCGAATGCTTCTCGGCAGAAGCTTGTTGTTGTTCCTCTTGCTTTTTCCAATAAGGTAAGTATGGGTATTAAGGCCCGGCGGGTAATAAAGCCCACTAATCCAAAGTTAGGGAAAAAATAAATTGTGAAACTTTTTTTCGACATTAAAATATTAGAGTTATCTGGTTTTATCACTGGCAGCAAAAAAAAATCAGCATTTCTTTACCGCGCGAAGTCTGTTAGGTGGGCCTTAATACCCATACTTACTTTATTCCATGACAAATCAGCAACTTCCATTTCTTTTAATTTAAAATTTTTTTTTTAAATAAAAATGTACTGCGTGAAATGCAAAAGAAAAACAGAAACTAACCATTTGAGAAACGAACTCTCAAAAAACAACAGAAATATGGTCAAAGGAACTTGCGATGTTTGCGGAACGACAAAATGCAAGTTTGTTCCTTCGCATGAATTATTTCAAAAAGGTGGAGATTTGGTGGAATCGATCAACAAATTTTCAAAAAAAATTAAACTTCCGTGGGCAAAATTCCCAGGAGAAATGCACATTCCAGGAATGAATTTTGCAGGACCTGGCACAAGCTTGGACAAAAGGCTCACTTCAACCGACATGTATCAGGAGTGGAGCAAACCGCTGGACAGAGTGGACGATGCAGCATACAATCACGATTTGGCTTATAAATATTTAAACGGCGTTAAAAACAGAAATTCGGCAGATAAAATGGTGCTTGTAGAAATGAACTCCATTCAAAACCCTATTCAAAAAAAAATCAACGAAAGAAAACTCATCACTCCCATCATCAAAGCCAAAGTGACATCGATGATAGGGGCTGCAGATTTGGTTGACATGCGCTCTTTTTCAAAATTAAACAACGGAGTAAAATATATGCTCATGGTCATTGACGTTTTTTCAAAGTATGGATGGATTGTTCCTTTAAAAAGCAAAACGGGACTTGATATGGCTGAAGCGTTGAAAAAAATCTTTGAAAAAAGAAAGTGCACCAAAATGTGGGTGGACAAAGGAAATAAATTTTATAACAAGCATGTGAAAGCGCTGGGAGTACAATTATACTCCACTGAAAACGAAGAAAAAAGTTGCGTCGTTGAATGATGGAACAGAACGATGAAAGAGAGAATGTTTAAATAATTTTCAGCCAAAAACACTAATAAATACATTGACGTTTTGGACGAAATGGTGAAAAATTACAACAACACAAAGCACTCTACCATCAAAATGACTCCAGTTGAAGCCACCGATGAAAAGAATAAAAATAAGGTCTGGATGAACCTGAATGGAAAGGTGCAAAAAGAAAGATCAGAACCGAAATTTTTAATGGGTGACAAAGTGAGGATCACAAAAAAGAAGTCCAATTTTGAAAAAGGGTACACGCCGAGATGGACTGAGGAGGTTTTTACAGTTTCAAAAATTTAGCACACGGATCCACCCACGTACAGTCACCGACGCCAACGGTGAAGAAATTCAAGGAACTTTTTACGAGCAGGAAATGCAAAAGAAAGACATATTCAGAATTGAAAAAATAATTCGCCGAACAAAGAGCAATTTATTAGTCAAATGGTTGGGAAACCCAGACTAGTTCAACTCGTGGGTGGATCATAAAGAATTGATCCGTATGAAAAAAATGATTTAAAAAATTTTTTTTCTTTATAAAAAGATAAATTTTGTGACGATTGAAAATTTTGATGAGAGTAAATTATCGGTTGGAGAAATTTATTCAGCAACCAGACCAATTCAGTAACAAAAGATTCCGCTTTTTTATGATTACCCTTCTGGAAAAAGTCCTGTCATTTTGAGGACTCCCGTTTTGTTTTGGGTGTGTTTAAAAGTTACAGTTTTGAAAAGAAAGAACTGAATGCTTATTCCATGTCCTTTCTCGGTTTTAACGATAAAAATGGAATGAACGAAGAAGAAAGAAAGTTCATTGAGATGACTGAAAAAATATCAAAATTTCTTCGCAATCAAGTCAAGGAAATGGTGCCAACTTTGAAAAAAGGAGGAAGTACGAAAAAAATCGTGACGGAAGATTTGTCCATTTTTAAAAACAAATCTAAGAATCCAAACGCAGCACCCATTTTTTTCGGAAAGTTGTTCACAAAGAAAAACGAAAAAAAAATTGAAGTGTCTTCTCTGTTTTTAAAAAAGAAAACGAAAGACGCCAATGAAAAAAAAATGCTCGTGAAAGCGAATCCTTTGGAATACATTCGACAAAAGTGCTACGTCATCGTCTGTTTGAAAATTGAAGGTGTTTTCGTCGGAGCACAGATCGAGTCCATTCAGGTTAAAATTTCCGATGTGGTCATTGCAAAAAATGCACCATCTATTCAAAGCATCATGGGCGATGATTTGGATTTGGGAGAAGTGGAATCTGATGATGAATTATGAAATCGCGCAAAAAAAAATGAAAATAAAAAGATTTAAAACATTTTCTTTTCATATTTAAATATGCATGCCCCTCACAAGTTGTTTAAAAACAGCGCCTCAGCAGAACTCCACAGTTTGAATTTTCATTTGGGGCATTTGGAGGAGATAATCAAAGAGTTGGAACAAAAAAATTCGAAAAACATAATTGTTGTCAAAAAAAAGTTGGATCATCCCACCTATTTCAGCTCCAATGGGCAGCACGAGATTTTTGCTCAGAAAGACATTAAATTTGTTGCTCTTTCTTACACACAAATACGTTGTCCGTTGGACTGAATTTGGAGAAAGGAATTGCTGTCGTCACTTTGATGAACAAAATCAGCGATTAATTGAAATACAACAAAAAAGATGTTATTTTTTCAGAGTCTGTGGATGACGTCATTTTGGATGTGAGCAACAACAGCCACCAGGACGTCATCGTCAAAAAAGGTGAAAAGCTTAGTAAAATAAATCACATCGATTAGAATTAAAAAAATCTGTCTTTGTTAAAAAGATGGAAATATTGAAAAACAAAGACAACATTTATCCAACTCTTCCGACAGCACCATCGGATGGAGGTCACATTTATCGTCTTCAAAAGATAAGTGAGATTCGTAAAGAAATGGAGGATGAAAAAGGGAAGTGAATGGCTCTCAGCAAAAAATACCATCGAGCTGCGAAGATTATTCGTTTCGCAGATGACGGATTGCAAAAGATGTGCATTGGTTTGGGAATCACAGGAATTGCACTTTTGTCAACCGTCGTTGCCACACCAGCTTCGATTGCGTGCGAGGGTATTGCTGTTGGAATGGGAACTTTGTCCATTTTCGGAAATCAACAGAACAAAAAAATGGTGCTAAAGGCCGAAAATCACGAAAAACTGAAAGTTCTTTGCGAGTCAAAATTGAACACCATTAGCGATCACATTTCAAAATCGCTCATGGACGGATTTGTGAGCGATTCCGAGTACGAATTAATTCTAAGCGAGCTTCAAAAATTTAAAGCCATGACTGAAGAAATACGAACTAATGCAAAAAGCAGCATTGACGAATTGACTAAAGAGTCGCTGATTCAAAAAGGAAGAGAAGACGCGATAAAAGCATTGAACAACCTGTTCAAAAAAGATGAATAAACGCAAACACGAACGAGGTTTCGTTTTTTTGTTTAAGTTTTTTTTTCTCCGTATGTTTAAAATGTCTTTTTTTAAAATACAAGACCCGAAAAAGAGAGTTGAAATTGTTAAAAATTATATGACCAACAGAGAAAAACTTTACAATGAGAACCTTAACGCCAACATTTTAGATGCAATGAAAAGGTGAAAAACGAGCTGAAGAGCATTGCTGATAGAGTGGTTAATGTTGAACCATTGGCTTTGACTTATCCAGAAAGCGAGTCATCTTTTGAAAGTTTCAAGAGTGTTGAAAAACCTACTGAAAAAATGAATGTTGGAAATATTGCTATGTACTTTTATCCAATTACGCGTCCAACAGATTTTCTTCAGACAGAGTGTTTGGAATTCACGCAAAAGATAGAAAAATGTATATTGGAAAAGAACAAATTAGCATCAATGAAACAATGTCATTGTTGGTGAAGAAAAGTATGTGGGAACAAAAGGTCTTTGGGAGCTGATTTCAAGATCCAAACCCCATAAAAGCAAGTACACGGATG